>NC_025995.2:16157607-16363787 GCF_000442705.2 Elaeis guineensis
TAGACTAAGTAGAGAGGGAATAATAAAGATGAAGAGAGAGAAACTAAAAGGGTGAAACGAAGCTGACTAGGTGATATTGCCCGATATCCTAATTGATCTAATTGAATCATCAAATCATGATTGAACTAATATATAGATGGTTTAATAGAATCATTGGTGATCAAATCTAGTAGTATCCGTTCTTGTCAAGATGGGTGTCATCACACTTCCCAATAATCATGGATCAGGACTGTCTTTAGTAGGGTTAGATTAGAATTATAGAAGAAAAATCTTCATTGGATCAAACAATTCTAGACAAATAGTTGAGAGAGACACAATTTAGAGAGAGAAAATTTTGTAGAGAGAGAAATTAGGGAAAGCAAATGAAGAGAGTGAACGGAGAGAAACTCTCTCTTCTTTTCTTTTTCTTTTCTCTTTTTTTTTTCTTTTTTCTTCTTTTCTTTTCTTTTATAGTTGAACAAGGGACTTACTTCCCCTTTCCTTCCCAAAATAGTGGGGCTCAAGACCAATGATGGCTATCACCAGGGATGTGGGCCATGGTGGCATAGTCAGGAATCCTTAGACTAGCGACCGACGATGACTACTATCATTGGAAAAATCAAAAGATCCAAGAAAAATAGGGAAAATAGAGGCTTTCATTCCCATCTAAAATTCTGACAATGATCGATCAAAAATCATGATCAATGGACATAGAAAATGAGGATGATGATTATTTAAGAAATTAAGAGGAACTTACCTCATCTCTAGTGATCAAGCCATGGCAATGGTAGAAATCATTGGTGAAAACTCGACCATCAATGACATGATTTGGATCTTCAATATGGGATCGGAAAGGAGGATGGAAGGCTCTTAAATAGAGACAAAGGAGGCACTGGAGTTGCCCTTGAATCTAGACTCCTCTGGCAAAATTAGGCAAAAGAAGACTCTTATTGTATTTTTTCTCTCCTTTTGTTTAATGCTTTAAAATTTGTGCAGCTCTCTTTGAGCTTCTTTTTTCTTTTCTAGGTTGAGTCTCTTGGCTAGTCAAATGGACCTGGTCTAGTGCTAGAAAAAGTTAAGATTAATGTACAGCAGAAAAATAATAATAACTTTTGGATTAAGCACAGGAGATCACATCTCAAAAAAAAAAAACAACAAAATCCCAGATCCCTTATGGTTTAAGATTAAGATTAAAAGTAGAAAGTGAGATCAAAATCATCATCTTTGTATGGGTAGATCTTCACCACAATCTATTGATCATGGATGTCTTCATGATCCTCTTGAAGCCGCACAAGCATCCAGCCTTTATAGGTATCCACATAAGATTTTGATCTGATCAATGATTTTTGATTTCATCGAAGTGCTAGCTTTCTTATAGAGATCTCTCTTGCATGATGGATTCTTTTTTTTTTATTACTGAATTTTTTTTTAAGATTTTTGCTTTTCTCCTCACTGTGAGATAATACACCATAGCACTTTTTGTGTGAGAAACTCCTCTTTAGGCATTGGTAGGAAAACCCCTTTTTTATTAAGCATTGATTTCTCTAGGGCATCAAGTGATATTAGGCATGAGATATGTGGGGTGTGAAACCCCTTTTAACATCAACCCTTGATGTTTAGCATGAAAAACCCTTTTGCCTAAGGACTTCTAGGTGTGAGGGACTTTTGGCATAAAAACGTCTTGGCGTCAAACACTTTGATGGGATCCCATCTTGTGCATCAAAACTCTAAGGTTGCTAGCCTTCTTAAGTAGCATGATATTTTATTGGGGCATGGAGTTTGATAGTGTCAACTCTTTGACGTGTTAAACCTTTGACATGTCAACCTTTGACTAATTAAAGATGTTGAGAGATAAGGACTCTCTTTGGCATGTGTGAGGAAGCCTTGGGCTGCCGCAACTCTTGGGCGCTAATCCCTTTTAGCATGTGAAGAGTTCCCAAGTATCCAAACTCTTTGGATGTGATAAACTCTAAATCCCAATTTAATTTGACTTAAACTTAAATCAAGTCCGATCAAATTAAATCTCAATTTAATTTGACTCAAACTTAGCTCCAATTATTTAATTTGATCAAATCAAATTAAATAATATTGCAATAATTACTAATAAGTTCTCCTAAAACTACAAACTCTTAATAAGTTCTCTCTTGCAACTTTTGCATTTTAGAATCATTAATTTGTAACAATTACAAATCAATCCAATTATCAATCATATTGATAATTGGGTCCTATAATGATTCAAAAATCAAAATCCCACCATCTGATCAATTAAAATCTCTTATGTGTGTAACCCCATAGATTCTACTGTATTTGGTAGTGGGATATATTATGATTTTGATCCACAATATTATTGAAATTTTTTTCAATAGGTTGAAACAATTCTAACTCATCCAATAAGAATTAAGAATTATTGACCATCAAAATAATTTTTGTCGATCCCACAATCCGTCAATAATGCATAAAAGCATGTAGTGACAATTTAACAGAATGAAATTGAATGAACCTCTAGGTATAGTTAATGCATGATATAGACCTTCTATCATGAGTCCCGACTAGACGGAGGTTATGAAATTACTCATCAAATCATGTCTATCATATGTTAAATTTATTCGACTCAAATTTTTGATATGAAAATGATGGAAAACCTTTTTCTACTGTTCACATTATCTTGGCCAACATCTTCTAAACTCAATCTCATAAATCACATAAAACAACTCTCTTATCTACCAAGGATAATAGATTCCATATAGGTGCATATCCTATTTCTACAATGAACATACTGCGGCTAACATATATTATAAGGATCCATATGACTAAGGATCAAGTGTATGTACAATCAAACTACAATAAATCTATTGTGAACAGTCGAGGCACCGTAGGTCAAAAACTTTTCATACTACTACCACATTGAGTAAGCTACTGACGAGTGAGTTGATATCTAAATGACTTCTCATAATAGTCATGCTCGGTATCCTTATTCACTACCAACTACCTATACTCTAACTTCAGTGTTTTCACACTGTAGTCTTGAGACTCATCTATCATTAACAAGAAAGTAATCCGTGCGCTAATCTCATCGGATCAATCACCGCCCCCGTGATGATCTATTAATTGGAAGCATTTAGGAATCAATCACCAATAACACATACCTCAAATTTTTAACTCTTGAGAATATATGTCATTATCTTATTAATTTTTTGGATGATTCATGAGCACACATACAACATGAGTGAAATTAAAAAACTCAATTTTATTAATAAAAATAAAGTCAAAAAATAAACTATATCCTAAAATAAATACATATATCAATCAGATTGGCTTTTAAGACATACATCAATACCCAGTTCATTTTAGGATAGGGTATTACGTGTCGTTGCCTAGAGCACATCGATGCCTCAGGGGGCACATCGAGATGGTGAGCACCAAATCCCTGACCATGCCGATGGTGCCTTCATAAGTGGGATCAACTACTTGGGGTTTGACCACCATCGTGGCCTGCAACAATCCACGCCATGAGCCGATTGGTAGAATGGCTTGCCGTCATTCTACATCCGACCAAGGCACATCGCCGGCCCCCATCTACTTCCCTCCCAATAATTTCAAGCACTCTTTAACTCTCTTTTCAAAGTCCTTTTCATCTTTTCTTCACAGTATTTGTTCACTTTTGGTCTCTCACTAGTATTTAGCCTTAGATAGAATTTACCACCTGATTGGGGTGCACTCCCAAACAACCTAACTCGTAGATCGCACCTTGTGGTGTAGCAGGGTCCAGGTCAGATGAGGCTCTCACCCTCCCTGGCACCCCTTTCCAAGGACATGGGCCCAATCCATCACTGAGGATGCTTTTTCAAACCATAATTTGGGAGGCACGGCCCTCTGATTCTCAAGTTGGGCTGGTCCAAGTTTGCTCGTTGTTACTAGGAGAATCCTCATAAATTTCTTCTCATCCACTTATTGATATGCTTAAGCTCAATGGGTGGCCCCACCTGACCTGGGGTTGTGATCCGAGGGGTGCCTCCCCCAACCGAGGACTGGGGCATGGTGCTTGCTAGGTGGGGCAATGAGGGCCCTCCACCTTTGGGGTCCGATGGCATGGTGGCAGGATCACAAGCACATCCACCATCCACCATGTCTGGCCCCACCAACTGTTCGATCTTTAGCCCACCATGCCACGGGGGCATGGGGGGCCAGTCTCCATGTCTGGCTTACCCAAGAGCCCATGTGGCCCTAAGGAAGTGGAGCATCACTTGGCGTTATGCCTAGGTAGGCATGCCTTTGGTCGAATGGCCTCAAGTGCAACTTATATTCAAAGACTCGGTGGTTCACAGGATTTTGCAATTCACATTAGGTATCACATTTTAGTACATTGTTCAATGATGCAAGAGCCAAGATATCCATTATCAAGAGTCATATGATGTAAGGCTGCCATCCACGATAGTACCCCCCACCCTCCCGACATTCAAATGGAGATGAATGTGTGGCATAGGCACCCCGGCTTTAGCACTCTTGCCCCTTGGTGCCCTCCATGCTAGGTTTGGTCCACCTACTGTCCCTCACACCGCACGCTGCAGGCGCACCTCTTCACCCTGCTAGGCAGGGGTCCGGGCCCCAAGGCAAATGCGGCTAGGGAGGGGGGGTTAGGGCAACGCAACGGGTTGCCAGGCCTTCCCACTATAGTGCAGCACATTCACAGGTTCACAGGTCTTTCTCATCTAAGTCTCGGCAATGATCCTTCCACAGATTCACCTATAGAAACCTTGTTATGACTTCTCCTTCTTCTAAATGATAAAGTTCAATGGACTTCTTATGATGTTGTGGGTAGTGGACTACTTGCATCACCATGATCCAAATAGTTCATCGGACCATTTAATCAGTAGGAGCGACGGGCAGTGCGTAGGTCATTGCTTTGGTATATACTATCTTATGATGGTTACTTCCAAAGGTGAGGCATGTATCCCTCTTTTTCCGAAAAAAATGATATAAGGTATGTTAAGACAACTTAGAAAATCACTCCTAAAGGTCATTGATCAACTATCTTCCACTCCAAATGGCTCAATTTGCACATAAATGCCATGGGACCAATTAGAATGCAACATAATAAGTAATATACTTGATTACATTTGTGAGTTACTAAAGCATTTTCAAACACTAAGTATAAAGTTGGCCATTTTTGGAAAACTATGTAGAATCCATAATTCTTATCACATTGATTTTAGTGATGTCATTGGCTGTGCAATCATCACACAATCATAGCAATAAGATAGAATGGAATGCATGCTCATGATTCAGGCATTTTGATGAGCGCATAAAATATCTCATGTCTATTGTAAAATATGCCCATCAGACCCAGCCACGACTATGCCCATCATATATAGCTCTTTGCATCCCAAGCATGAGTACATTTTCATCCATTCATATTACCTTTTAGCAAATAAAAACCATGTTTATGCATTCTGTAGTAGGATTGATAGTGCTTTTAGTAAGTAAAGGAACATTACATTTCCCATCATGCCATAAATCTAATGCACCAATCTCCAAAAGGTGCAGAGATTTTATTCAATCACTTATCATCGCATCTTTGCCGATGAATATAATATTCGTAATTTCTCTAGAGCTTGCACATGTATAGGTGGTGTACCTTCAAAGCCTTAGCGCGATGGTCGCAGCACCGAGAGCCAAGGCCTTCACCAGTCCATTCAAGTCTAAGAAAGGAGAAATTTTGGACTCCCCATCACCAAAGAGTGAATCCGGTGGGTTGTCAAAGTGTTCTTGGCACTGATATGCGAGGGCACTGACGATCTTCATGGGCTGGTGAACTCTATTATAATCTCCTCTCTGTATGACATCCATGATCCCATTAAGGTATCTCTGAGCAAACTTATACTCTGCATGACATGCTTGAAGGCAGTCTTTGGTCCATGGATCGGTTTCGCTGGTCAAGAGCTTGTCGGTGATGGAGAAGATATCACCTGCAATGGCCTGCACATTCCTAGATAGGATCTTCAACAAGACTTTGCGATCCTCGGTGGAGTTGCCATGGTTATTCATGAGACCACGGATGCAAGCATCGTGGATGTTGGAGCTATTGCACATATCCTCAATCGCCTTCATCGCTTGCTCATCATTTTGAACAAGCTTGGCTGCAAGGGAGGCAATGGTAGAAGGGGAGGCTGGCTGGGGGGATCACATGATATGAGAACAAAAGAAAAGAGAATTGTGAAGCCAAAGGCCAAGATACATTTGGATGCCATTCTTTGCCTCTCAATCTCTCTTCTTTTCTCCCTCGTCTTGGTTGCTCCTACACCCAATTCTTCAATGCCAGTCACCTTATATAGGAGAACCTATCTTTGAGTTACTGGTTGTACCGTCATTGTAGGAAACATCCTTGTCAACTAGGAATTATTCTTTGGTCCATTATTAGAGGTTACTCTCTTGCAATGCCCTTGTAACCACTTTACCCAACCACCATAACCATTAACTTGCCCATGAAATTGTCTCCTAATCTTTCTCCAAATTCTCCATATCTCTTCTACATTCTTTTCCTTAAACACCTACCCCCAAAATTCTATTTGGTAGGCATCCCTTTCATTTAAGGGTCATCTGAAAAATTCAACTGGCTAGTTCCTAAGAATGAGGAGGGGTTAGTTTTGGGGACCACGTCACATTCAAGGCTTTTGAGGAGATGTATACTCACCTTATTTAGATATGTACAAGTACATGCATTATGTAAATCATGTAGGTATACTTTGTTTTATATAATCGACATTCTTGAGGTACTTTAGGCTAAAAGATGACATACTAAATCAGCAAATATTTTGAATAAAAGGAATATAAAGTTATTGTAACCATGGATTTGCTTTCAAAACCTATCAAAAGAAATCTTGTCAAAGGATTACCAAAAATGAATTTTAAAATGAATAAGATTTGTGATTCTTGTTAATTTGGAAAACAAACTAAGAACTCTTTCAAATCGAAAAATATTACTTCAACTTCTAAACCTTTAAAATTGATTCATATAGACTTATTTGGACCCATTGGAACTACAGTTCTTTGGGGAGAGGGGGGAGATATGGACCTGTGATTGTTGATGATTTCTCACAATTTATTTAGATTTTATTTTTGACATAAAATAATAAAGTTTTTTCTATATTTTTGAAGTTTTATCGAAAAGTTTCAAATGAAAAGAACTCTACTACAGTTGACATAAGAAGTGATCATAGAACCAAATTTGAAAATCACTAATTTGAAAGCTTTTATAATAAAAAAAAGAATTGATCATAATTTTTTTATACCTAGGATATCTCAATAAAATGAGATGATAGCAAGAAAGAATAGAAATTTAGAAAAACAAACCCATACTATATTGTGTGAAAGTAATTTTTCAAGATATTTTTAGATAGAAGTAATTAACATAGTATATTATTTTTTAAATCATGCTTTAATTTATCCAATTTTAAAGAAAACTCCTTATAAGCTCTAGAAAGGAAGAAAATCAAATATCAACTATTTTCATACTTTTGGTTACCAAAGCTTTGTTTTTCATAAAGAAAAAGATAAAATTCAAAAATTTGATGCTACATCAGATAAAGAAATCTTTTTGGATACTCTTCGTCTAGCAAGATATATAGAGTCTTCAACAAAAAAATTTTGATTGTTGAAGAATCTATCTATATTATATTTAATGAAACTAATAACTTTTCTTTAAGAAAGAAAAATATTGTAGATGGTAATATAGAAACTCTAAATAAAGGAATGGAAGATCTAAAATTTGAAAGAAGTTTCAGCACAAAATGATGAAGAAGGTGAAGGAAATTGGGGTTGCATGCATGACAAAAACTTAAAACAAATGCAGTAGAAAGAAAAGAGATTAAAACTATTTTAATTCAAATATGCATGCAAGAAATCGTATCTCTATAACACTGATAAGTACATAATTCATAAATAATTTTTTTCTCATATCTATGTTTTTAGTTCTGAATAAAGTTATATAATTAGGATTATCTCAATTTTGTAGATGAAGATGGACTTGAGTGCAAGGATCACTAAATAGCTCATCTCTTTGATCTAATGGTCAAAATTAAAGCTATTGATTGATGTCTGAATGAAGAAGTCTATGGAAGGGTTGAAATCCTAATTTGATAGGTGTTGGGTGCTCCTACTCCAAGAGGCAAAAGATCTTAATCAAATCTAAAATTAAAAGCTGATCCCCGACAACCATGCCAAAAACTTGATGAATATTTTATTTAATACCGCAAGCACATGGTGTGTGATGTAGCATGTCCGACAAATACGGATCAACTTTCACAAGGACTCGGGTTACTTTGCATGTATTCTAATTGATGCTCAGGTGAGCTAAGAAAATGGATTGTGAAAGCTGGATTAAGATCCACAAAGATCAAAAGAAAATGCTAGAATTCAATTGATAAAAGTCTAGGGTTTATTGAATCCGCTAGATCAAAGGATAAGACAATTATCGAGTAATTTTTTTATTTGATGCAAATCATGAAACAAGTATAGATCATGAAGTAGTAAATAGTAAGCTATCAAGCATTTGTCTTGCATAAATTCAAGCATAAGTTATGATATGAGTGACACTTTTGGTTACTGCCAATGTCCAAATCAATTGCCGTAATGGACTCATGAAGCTCTCTTTTAGAAATATGTCTGTTGACCTCAATATTTTCAACATAGAAAATAAATCGGACCAACCCGTTGATGTGAACTTAATCCAAGATGATGTTTATGAGCCCATTGATCTTAGCCATGAAGATTTTGACTTCAAATTTGATCTTTGGTTGAACTAAGAATTCAAAAATGTCAATAAGTTATCTACATCTAGTGATCATAGGACTCAACCAAGATGGAAACCACCAATTGAACCACTCATGACAATGGGTGAACCATTGCCTAAGCCATCAATTGAGAAAGCACCCAAGTTGGATCTTAAATCACTCCCTGAGCACCTCAAGTATGCATATCTAGGTCCATTAGAAATTCTACCAATGATTATGGCATTAGACCTAGATCCAATCCAAGAGGAAGAGTTGTTAGCTATCCTTAGAGAAAATCAAGAAGCTATAGGCTGGATTATGGTGGATATTAAGGAAATTAGCCCTTCAATTATCCAACATAGGATTCACTTAGGAGAAGAAGCCAAGCCTACTAGAGACTGCCAAAGGAGGCTTAACCTAGCCATGAAGGAAGTGGTCAAAAAAGAGATCCTTAAGTTGCTTGATAATAGAATTATTTATCCCATTTTAGATAATTCATGGGTAAGCCCGGTGCAAGTAGTACCCAAAAAGTTAGGAGTGACAGTGATCCAGAATGAAACAAATAAACTTGTCCCAACTAGGGTTTAAACTGGATGGAGGGTCTATATTGACTATAGAAAGTTGAATGTGGTCATAAGAAAAGATCATTTCTCTTTGCCTTTTCTTGATTAAATATTAAAAAAAATAGCTGGACATGAGTTCTACTATTTTCATGATGGATACTCCATTTATAACCAGATCCCTATAGCCCTAGAAGATCAAGAAAAGATCACATTTATCTATCTATTTGAAATCTTTGCCTAAAGACGCATGCCCTTTGGGTTGTGTAATGCACCAACTACCTTCCAAAGATACATGATTAGTATTTTTTCTGATATGGTCGAATAGTTTCTAGAGATTTTTATGGATGATTTTTTTATCTTTCTGAATGCCTACACCACCTAGACTAGTCTTAGAGAGATGTAAGGAGAAATACTTAGTTCTTAATTAGAAAAAATACCAATTCATGGTTAAAAAAGACATAGTTCTTGGCCATATTGTTTCAAAAAAAAAAAATTGAAGTTGACAAAGCCAAAGTGGACCTAATTGCAAATCTTTCACCATCCAAATCTGTTAAGAAAATCCGTTCATTCCCAAGACATGCTGGCTTCTATAGAAGGTTTATCAAAATTTTAGCAAAGTGGCTTGACTGTTGACCAACTTACTAGCTAAAGAAGTCAAATTTGATTTCACTCATAAATGCCTCGAGTCCTTTGAGTACCTTAAAAGAGAACTGACTTCGGCTCCCATCATTCACCCCTCTATTTGGACTCAGCCATTTGAGCTCATGTGCTATGCATCTGATTATGCCACAGGAGCTGTTCTAGGTCAAAGGATTGATAGGCTACCTTGAGTCATCTATTATGCTAGTAGGATCCTAAACAATATGCAACTTAACTACTCAATTATCGAGAAGAAATTTTTGGCCATTATCTTTGTCCTAGAAAAATTTAGGTTCTATTTGGTTGGATCTCATATCATTGTATACACTGATCACTTAGCCATCAAACATATCCTTTCTAAAAAAGATGCCAAGGCATGCTTGATCCGATGGATCTTGCTTCTTCAAAAATTTGATCTAAAAATTAGAGATAAAAAAAGAACCAAAAATATAGTGACTGATCACTTATCCCAATTAGTAGCTGCATCCTCTAATGAACCACCAGTTAATGAGTCTTTTCCTGATGAATAGCTCATGTCCGTCTCCATAGAATCATGGTATGCTGACATTGTTAATTACTTATCCACCAGTGACTCTCTCACTGGACCACTCAAGACTAACACAAATTCTTCTCCTAAGTGAAGCACTTCATTTGGGATGACCCATATCTATTCAAACAATATTCTGATCAAATCATTAGAAGGTGTATCCCAAACTATGAGGTTAGGAGCATTTTATCTTTTTATCATGACCAAGCTTATGTTGGTCATTTTGGGTCCAAAAAGACTACTGCAAAAGCTCTTCAATGTGAATTTTATTGGCCCAATTTATTTAGAGATGCACATGAGTACTATTAAAATTACACTAGATGCCAACAAGTAGGTTGAATCATCAAGAGAGACATGATGCCTTGAAATCTAATCTTGATTGTTGAAATTTTTTATATGTGGAGAATTGATTTTATGGGATCATTTTCAAATTCTTTTGGAAATGAATATATTTTAGTAGCTATTGATTATGTGTCCAAATGGATAGAGGCTATGTCGTATAAGTCCAATAACAATAAAGTTATTATCAAGTTCCTTAAGAAAAATATCTTCTTCCATTTTGGTACCCCTAGTGCCATTATCAGTGATCGAGGGACACACTTTTGCAACTACTCCTTTGCATCCCTAATGAAAAAGTACAATATCATCCATAAATTAGCCACACCTTATCACCCTCAGACTAGTGGGCAAGTAGAAGTATCTAATAGGCAAATCAAACAAATCCTAGAGAAGACTATCAGTGCTAATAGAAAAGATTAGTCATTGAAGCTAGTGGATGCACTTTAGGCATATCGCACTGCATTCAAGATCAATTTAGGAATGTCTCTTTATAGGCTTGTATTTGGAAAAACATATCACTTACTAATTGAGCTTGAACATAAAGCTATGTGGGCCATTAAGAAGTTGAATATGGACCTGGATGCAGTTAGAAGCTATAGAAAATTATAAATTGATGAATTAGAAGAAATTAGAAATGAAGCTTATGAGAATGCCAAAATATACAAGCAACGAACAAAGATGTTTTATGACCAAGCAATTCTTAGGAAATCCTTTACACCTAGATCGAAAATTCTCTTGTATAATTCTAGGCTACACTTATTTTCTGAGAAACTTCGATCTAGATGGATCGGACCCTTTATAGTAAAAGAAGTTTTCTCGCATGGAGCTATGGAGATTGAAAATCCAAGTAATGGAGCAATTTTTAAGGTTAATGGACAACGACTAAAGCCATTCTTGGAATTGCCCACTAAAGTTATGAGGAGGCCATGGTTCTCCATGAGCCTATCTACCTTGGTTAACCTTTTATGCAAGGTTGTATTGACATGTACTCACATTTGACTTTAATTTTCTTTCTTTCATCAAGAGAAGAAGCACTTCATCCTAATATGGTAATATTCTTCCTACTCATCACTTCATTTTCTTATACATTGAGGACAATGCAAGAAGTAGGCATGGAAGAGAGATATTTTCCATTACCGTTCTTCTTTTTCTTTGATTTTCTATAAAAAATTAAAAAAACTGACTTTTAGATATAGAGTTAAGATGATAGAAACTTTTGAACCTTAATATTGATCCAGCTTATGTTTCCACATTACCCTAGAATTAAGTCTATATACACCTTAAAACTTGCACCTTCTCTAGTCCTAAGTTGTAGGGGTATAAAAGTCAACTCCAAAAGGCATGCCATAAAGAATTTGAATTTATAAAAAAAAATAGAGAATTACTGAGTAACCGAGTATTCGTGCCTCAAGAAGCATAGATATTCTCATCAAAAGATAACATATCCAAAACAAAATAAAATGAAGAATTACTAAGTAACTAGGTATTCGTGTCTCAGGAAGCATAGATATTCGCATCAAAAGATAACTTATCCAACAAAAAAAAATGAAGAATTACTGAGTATTCGGATATTCATGCCTCAGGAAGCAAGGATATCCACATCAAAAGATAACTTATCCAACAAAAAAAATGGAGAATTACTGAGTAACTAGGTATTCATGCCTTAGGAAGCATGGATATTCACGTCAAAAGGTAACTTGTTTGGCAAAAAATAGAAGAGGAAAGAAAAGTTCATAAGGCATGAAGTAGAAGAGTTAGACTTAAAAACTTCATATCTAAGGACTTTAAAATCACAACACAAGCTGTACATGTTCTTAATATTAGGAAGAATGATAAGAGAATATAAATGAAGATCTCAATGATCAAGAGGAAGAAGTTTTATTGAACTAAAACTCTACTAATAAGAGTTGGTCTTGAAAAAAAAAATAATGAATTTTGTGGGTAGATTCATTGCAAACCCTCACAAGGCATAACTCATCCATTAGGACAACCTAGGGGTTTAAAGGCTTGTTGCATCTGATAAATGCAACCATGATTCCCATGAAAGTGAGTTAGAATTTAATTTTCTCTTTTCTTTCTTCCTTTTTTTTTTGTTTTGCTCGAGGACTAGCAAAATCTAGGTATGGGGGTATTTGATAAGTACATAATTCATAAATAATTTTTTCCTCATATCTATGTTTTTTGTTGCAAATAAAGTTATATAATTAGGATTATCTCAATTTTGTAGGTGAAGATGGACTCAAGTGCAAGGATCACTAAATAGCTCATCTCTTCGATCTAATGGTCGAAATTAAAACTATTGATTGATGTCCAAATGAAAAAGTCCATGGAAAGGTTGAAATCCTAATTTGATAGGTGTTGGGCTTTCTCCAAGCCAACACTGGTGCTATAACTCTAGAGATGAGCTATAACTCGTCAAATCCAAAATTGGAAGCTGATCCTTGGCAACGCAGATTGACATCCATCAGTATTTTGGCTGTAACTTCCTCAGCGAATATCCGATTGCTGCACACAAATATGAATTGGAAAGCTTACTTAAAGGGAAAGAAATTTGTCTCTAATAGCAATCTCCAAATTTGGTTGGAAAATGGGACAAAAATATGCTACGAAACATGAAATTTTGAGAAGACATAATTGGCGAGGCTATCAATGACAGTAAGGAAAGGTTGTCATTAAAGCCTATAAAAGGAGGGGACGTCCACCACCAGACGGGAAGACTTTTCTAGAGTTTTTTCATATTTTTTTCTTCTTAGTTTTGGTTGCTTATCCTCTTGTAACACTGGTGCCAACTCCAAGCCACGAGGGGAAGGCTTTGGAGGCTGGTTCACTATGTAAAGTAGAGATTTTCGATCAACAATAAAGTCAGTTTTTTTATTATATCTTTCATTTTTTTTGCTTACTTTCATATTCTCAATGTCTATCTAAGTTTTCTTTCTAAGATTTACGGTGAAGCTAGATCTCAAGTTTTGACGAATGTCTCTTTAGATTTTCTCATAGTGCTTATTGAATATTGATTTTTCTTATTGATTTAAGAGACCTGAACATATCCAAGTGCTTTGATAGGATTAGTAGATCCCTAAATCACTATTCCTATGGTTAGAGATGGCATGCGAGGATTTAGTATATTGATGGAAAAGATCATATTTATTGTGAATCTTGTGTTTGATGCAAAATTATTCTTTTCTTATTTTCAATGCTTGATAAGTTATCATTGTGTCACGCATATCATAACTTATGCTTGGATTTATGTAAGAAAAGTACTTTATAAATTACTATGTCCTACTTTGTGATCTATGCTTGCTTCATGATTTACATCAAATACAAGAGTTACTCGATAAAAAAAATCCATTGAAATAGTTATCTTAACCTTTGATCTAGTTGATTCAATAAATCCTAGACTTTTATCAATTGAATGCTAGTATTTTCTTTTGATCTTTGTGGATCTTAATCCAGCTTTCACCGTCCATTTCCTTAGCTCACCTGAGCATCAATTAGAACACATGCAAAGTAACCCAATTCTTGTGGAAATCAACCCATATTTGCCGGACATGCTACATCGCACATCGTGCACTTACAGTATTAAATAAAACATTCATCAAACACCAAGATCCCTCATAGTTAAGATTAAGAATAAAAAAAAAGAAGATCTGATCTTCATCTTGCGTAGGTAGATCTTCATCATGATTTGATATTCATGGATGTCTTTAAGATTTTATTGAAGCCACACACATGTCCGACCTCTATAGGTATCCATATAAGATTGATCTGATCAGAAAATTCTGATCTCATCGAGGTACTAGCTCCATTACAGAGATTGTTCCTTAAATGTTGATTTTTTTTCTTTTTTCTCTTCTCAAGAGAATAATAAAAAACAAGAAGAGGAGGGAAGATAGGAGAGGAGATAGGGCATGAGGACCTAGGACATCCAACTCCTTTTCTTGTGCGTGAAACCTTTCACATTGATATTTCTTTTTTCTCAAGGAAAGGAGGCACTAATCCTTTCTCCATATCCAAAACTCAATCCCCTTAAAACCCTTTTGAGGGCATGTGGACTCTTGAGAATGGAGTTCCACCCCATCCTTTTTTTACTGCCTTATCCCACCGTAAGAAAAAAATAAACACTGGCCATATTCTTTGGTGTGGTCCCTTATTTGAGGCATGATCTCTCTTTCAAAAAATCAAATATTTGATCAAAGGCTTGGTCAAAATTTCAATATTGTTTGAGTTTCATAATAAGTCAAATACTTATTGAGTCCAAATCCTTTTAGACCTATGAAATCCAATTTGACTCAAATTTAGACCAAGTCCAATCAAATTAAATCTTAATTTAATTTGATTAGGACTCAATCTCAATTATTTGATCAAACCAAATAATATAGTAGTAATTACCAATAAGTCCTTTAACTCACTTACTATTAGTAAGTCCTTCTTTGTAACTATTAAAAATCAATCCAATCATCAATCATATTGATAATTGGATCCTATGGTGATTCAAAATTATGATTCAACTATCTGATCAATCAGAATCTCTTATATGTGTGACTCTAACAAATTTTATTCTGTCTGATAGTAAGATATATTGTGATCTTGATTACTAATATCACTAAAATTTTTTTAAATAGATTGAAATAATTTTAAATCATCCAATGAGAATTATTGATCATCAAAATAATTCTCATTGATCTTATAATCCACCAATGATACCCATCAGTATATAGTGTCAATCCAGCAAAATAAAAGGTATTGAACCTCTTAGGTATAGTTACCATATGATATAGTTCTTCTATCATGAGTCATGAAAAGATGAAGTATTGCCCATGTATAACTACCCAAGAGGGGGGGTGAATTAGATATTTCAAAAATTAAATGACTAATGTGCAGATTTGAATGATTTAAATAAAATAATGTGCACACAATAAATAATATAATCTTAAATGTAAAGAGCAATAAAAAAATAAAAGATGTAAAGAATAATAGTAGTAAATACAAGTACAAATATATAAATTTTATAGTGGTTCGATGCCAAACTCAGCATCTATATCCACTCTCCAAGTAAACTACTTGAGAATTCAACTATAATTCACCACTAGAATTAGAGTCTGATTGTTTTTCAAACTTACAATAAAATTCAGTTGATTTTTTTTGGCTCACCAACCAAAACTATACAAGATTATTTTTCGAGCTCACAATCAATCCAGTTAATTTTTTCTGGATTACTAACCAAAACCACATAAATGATTATTTTTTTCCAAATTAACCATCAACCCTGATAGATTTTAATCTTGGCTCACCAGTCAAACCACAACAATGTCCAATTCAAGACTTAGACCAATCCAGATTTTTTGAAAGAAACTTGAAATACAATAAGCCCGAAAATGAATGCAAAAGATTAAGTTTAGAAAAATAAAACTCTTTGAAGAATCAGAAGAAGTCCGAATGATGATAGTTGATCACTTAACTTCTTCTTGAATGCTTGAGTGATGGTGAGTCTCCTTGATTCTCAACTTGATCACTTTCTCACTTCAATTAACTCTTGCTCTCACTTGTTTGAGGATGATTTATAGTGGAAGGATAAAGGATAACTCTAAAAATAACTTCTCTTCTGTTTTCAGCTCACTTCTTTGACTTTCTCAATAGATACTCAATAAACTTTCCAAAAACTCTCTTAACTCTTTTTCAAAGATTTTCTTTTATATCTTTGAAGTTTTCCACCACTTTAAGTCACCTGGGATAGCTACATTTATGTTCTAGTCATTGGAAGAGAGCAACTAACTGTTGGGAGGCATTTTGGGCAAAAAGCTGCATCTCTAAAAAACTAGCCGTTACAGTCACTGGGTCGACTCAGCTTTTCTTGAGACCGCTCAGTTCCTCACTGGGTTGGCTCAATTGATCACTTGGTTGGCTCAGCAGACTTGATCTAAAATTTCATATTTCTGTTACTGTCTGTCTTCTGAGATTGAGTCAGCTCACTGATATTCTAAATCGACTCACTCCCTATTTGGGTCAGCTCAATTTGAACTAGATTAGCTTACTAAATACTATTTAAAACTTTAGTCTTTCTATCTTTTGCTATCCTCTGATATTAAATCGACTAACTTTTTGACTGAGTCGACTAAGGCCCTATCTTGGTCGACTCACCTGAGTTCTAAGTTGACTAAGTCTCCTATTTTCCAAAATATAGCTTTCTATCACTAAGATTGGGTCGGCTCAGATTTTCACTGAATTAACTCAGTGGCGTGCCAAGCATGCCATGACTTCTTAGATAGCCTTTCTTCTCTAATTTGATTTCTTGGCTAGACTGGCCTTCTTAACTTAATTTTAATCCTTATAACATTCCTTCCAAGGTGTGTCTAGTCTAGAGTATCTTCACAAATCTCTTGAGTGGTAGTTATTTATTTAAATGTTGAAAAATATTTGAAAATTGTGAGCACTTGGAATTTGCAACTACACTTCTTCATAAACACAGTTAGATTTTATAACTTATACTCAAAACTATTTGTCATCATCAAAATCAATCTTTAGGTCAATAATCTTCGCCTTTTTGATGATGACAAAACTTTTAAATATATGCAAAATAATATATAATGAGTCTCTAAAAAAAATAATACATTTATAAAGCATGAAACTATTAAATAATAAAAATATATTTGATTCTAATTAAGCTTAAGCATATACTCAATAATAACTCTTCTCCCTTTTGACAGCATCAAAAAATATAACTCAAAAGGAGGTAATCAATAAAATCAATAAAATAAATTTTTCTTTAACAAACCAAAAATATTATGCTCCCCTTTAATATTATAATCAATTGAGTTTAATTTTTATTTGAAAATTTGCTTCTCCTTATTATATGCCAAATTTTTTAGTTTCATTCCTTGCTAACTGATGAATATTTGAATTAAGTCACTAGAGGTACTAAATATTATAATAATTGATATTATTTTATTAAAATTTAATGCTCTCTAGTCTATTTTGTAGGTAATTATGAGTTTGGATTCATACAATTCAAATTAAACTCAATTTGACTTTGATTTGAGTAAATTAGGCAACCAGCTCCCATTCCAGTGTGAACGTAACTTAAAGATTAACGGTCAAGAATAAATTTATAGATGGAACCAAATATGTAGTATTTACAGAAGCAAATTCTCCAATCAAGGGTTTAGGTTAGAAGATACATAGAACCAAGTGTGAACACGATTTAAATCTCAAGAGCTCAGATTAAAAGATCACTCTTCATGAAGATCCAGTGTGAACGCAGCTTATTGATCAACGAAGGAGAAGTAATATGAAGATGTAAGGATCTTTATTTATGCTCCCACCTCTCTTTTCATGAAACCCTAGAATCCTCCATGCCAAACTCCCCATGTGCCACTTCTTCATGCTAATAAAACCCATGCTCCCTTCTCCTTTCTTTCTTACACAAACCTACACCCCCTCTGTTAATTATTACATGCAACAAAAGCCTTCATGCGCCATCATAAAATCAACCGGCCCCTTTTCTTTCCTTTCTTATACACTACACCACAAAACCCTAGGCTTCCTCCTCTATTTAAACACCACAAATCCCAATGCCTCATAACATCAGCCCCTTAGGATCCTCTTCTTCCTCCAAGCGCCCCCTCTCTCTTCCTCTTTGTCTCCTCCATCAAACCCTAGCCACCTCTTTTCTTCTTCATCCTCCAAACAACCAAAACTCTAAGCCCTCTTCTCCACCAAACCTTTATTCATACTTTTGATCCCTTTTTCAAGCCATGGGAAGGATATTTATAGAGTTCAAGGATGAAGGCTTTAGCAAGAAGAAGATCTATGCACAGCTAATTCTCCATCTTCTCAAAAAATTATTGGACTACTTTTAAAGATAGTATTTCTTATTTTTAGATCCTTTGTACTTCCTTCTTTCTATGCAATAAAGATTTGGCTTTTCTTATTTCATATCTTTATGTCTTTATTTTTCTTTGCATAAGATCATAATTTAGAATAGTTTATGATCCTTGGGACGAGCCGTGATCTACGAATACGGTTCATGCTCTTGAGATAGATTATTTTTAGATATTTGTTTTTTTATTTTGCATCTAAACAATTTTAACTAGCTTATACCTTTAAAAGATGAATCATGATCTATGAGTATGGGCTGTACTCTCTAAGATAGACTATATCTTTATTGTTTAGACATCAAGTAAAGGTATATTAAGAAGGGTGCCAACTATCAAACAAAAAAATAGTTGAGATCCTGAGAATCCATCCTCATGCTTGATACCAATCTTAATTAGTCTTTATTTATTTGCCCTTTCATTTAGCTACTAGTCTTTAATTAATCTTTATCCTACTTTTAACTTAAATCCAAATCTCTCAAATGTAATTAACACGATCCTTGTGGATATGACCCTGACTTGCTAAATAGTACTAAGTTAGTAATTATTTTTGACATCTACGATAGCTATCAAATTTTGATGCTATTATCAAGATCATGTTTCAGTTGCTTTGAATCTTTAAAAAAATTTCAAAAAATTAAAAAAAATATTTCTTATTTATTGTTTTATTTTAATTGTATATTTTTACTCTCTTTAAATTTTTATCTTATATTATTTTTTATATATGGTAGATTTTCTACTTTCTAGTTAGAATACTTTAGAAAAATTTTTTGCTTCTTATAACCTAGTATTTTACTACTTTTTATAGCTTAGAATAATTTATTATCTTAAAAGTAGATTTGATTGCTTGCTTTATTTATAAGAGACCTTGTTGCCTTTTAATCTTAGCCTAATTTACTTTCTATTTGGTTAGATTCTCTAAATCTCCTTAAATCTAATTAACTTAACTATAACCTATCCATTATTTTTTTTGCTTTAAATAATCTAATATAAAAAGAAACAAACCCTACACCACATAATACTTAATTAATATATAGAAACTAATTAAACCATAAAATCTTCTTACTTGTATTGGACATCTAGTATGTTTGCATTATATCTTTACATAATTAATTTAAGGACACTTAACCCAATTAAATAAGATAAGATAGAGCTTTGATCATCCTTCCTTAGTTCACAAACCACCATCCTTCATATTGCATTGACCTAAGTCTTTAATTTAAAATCAATTAGATGTTGGACCCTAAAGATTTTTAAGCACAATAGGACAAGGAACCCTTAGAGTTATATCAGATTAAGGTTGGTCAGTTTAACTGATGTCTAAAAAAGTGATTCAAGGATTACATCTCAAAAAAAAGTGGTTCATTAATTAGCTTTGTTCGCTTATCTGATCAATTTAATTGATGTCTAAGGAAAGCAACTGATGACCCCCACCAACCTTATACTTACCTGGCTAGTTGAGTGGCTAGTTTTTTATTTGAAGTGCTCAAAGGTGACCTTGGTAGTTAGGAGCTGTCTAAATTTAGGACAATCCTTAGCTAGGATTGATTGACCTACTTGATTGCTAATTGAAAATATCTAATCTAAATTAAATTCTTTGCATCTAGATCTAGGACTCTCTTAGAGTTCTCACCTTCAGAATTTCTCTCTTTTTTCCTCTTCTCTTCTTCTTCTCTCCCTCTTTCTTTAAATAAATAAAAAGATAATAATCAGAACAACCCAATTCTACCATATGGCTTCACCCCTAAAAGATACAATAGAGGAAGCTACCCCTAAAAAAATTTTTTAGGATCCAGTGCATACACGTTGGGATCTTTTTGGAGTGGATGATTTTGACCTAGATGGATATGTTGAAAATATGCACACATTACTAGAGCTAACTAATTTTAGCACCACTCCCCCATGGGTTAAGAAATATGAGCTTTTACCTGCAATACCTGCTCCAATAGCTCCCTCTTTAGAATCACCATCGGTCCTAGAATTGAAGCCACCCTCGATCATACCTGAGTATGTATGTATAAGACCATATGACATGCTCCCAGTAAGCAGTGCATCGAATCCAACTCCTAATCTGAAAACCCAATTTAGAAGCATTTTAGAAGAATATATAGAAATAACTCTTGATAAACAAAAGATGACAAATGGGATCGCAAACCATCGTTCGAAAAATGATAATAATGAAAGAGTAGAATTTATCAATAATAAGATTGTGAACTACTTTTTAAAAATTGGTGACAAAGTAATAAAATTTATCAATAATGGGGTTGTAAGCTATCTTTTTGAGATTGGCAATCCAAAATCATTGAAGTTTGTCAATCCCATATTTGACATAGGATAGGTAGAATTATGAAATGTGACTGAAGAATTTAAACTTAGTACTTGTTAAAGGACAATCCAATTTCTTAGGAGTAGTCATAATAAAAATCTGGCTGAAGATATTAAACTTAGCACTTATTGGGAGGCAATCCAATCTATGTAATTTTTTTAATTTCCTTTTATCTCGCAGGAATCTTCAAGAAAGATAATTAGCCAAGTTGGGGGGAGCACCACATTCACGCCAGCTAGAGTCAAACACACACCACACATAATAATGAAGGACCTCTCACCCAACAATGAATACACACATCAAACTCAAGTGGTATCACTCTATGTTATAATTTATTTTGACTTTATCATAATTCTCTTCTTCCATTGGGGATAATAAAAATTAAATTGAGGGAAGAATAAATAAAAAAAAATTAAAGTTCTCAAGTAAATTAGCATTTAGTATGTAGGTACCTGATTATGCTTAAGAATCAAGCTGAACTCAGCAAGTTATTTTAAATTGATGCATAGATCAGAGAATTTGTGAGATACTGAGGGATTAAATATTAAAAAAATTTAATAAAGAGTTAAGTCTAGAACATAATTATTTTTTTTTCTGAGCACTTCTAATTCTTTCGACCCTCATCAAAGAAGAATTTACCTCTTATGAGCTAATGTAGAGTAACTATACATTTCTTCATAAAATAAAATAAAATAAAATAGTTTTTAGGTACTTCTCATCCAGTAGCTCGTCCTTTGCCTAAGTAAGCATTGAGGTTCACATCCAAAGGTGAGAAGGGCAAAGAAGCTCGTTGTAAGATTAGTCTTAATCCATAGCCTATTTGATTCGAGCAAATAAGCTTGAGGAATATTTTATACCTAGTATCCTAAAATCATCTGATTTAGGAGTCATTGACTGAAAACTTGCTACATGGATCAGATAGAAAGCTTAATGGGTTAAAACACCCAATAGCAGTATAACATTAAAAAGAAAAAAGAAGAAAAGCAAAGTCTAAAGATTTGTCTCCCATCGAGTAACTGAGCCTCTTTGCCTAAGTAAGCATTGTGGTTCACATCAAAAGGTGGACAATATAAAGATATTTTTATAATAAATGAAAGATGAAAGTAATAATATACTCGCTCATGTAAAGATAAATGATTTAGAGATACAAGTAGGAGCAATTTAGAAAAAGTTCAGAAAAGATTTAATATTCTTCACTTAATTCTTATATTGGTTTAGTACTAATACCCCAATGATATGAAAAATTATATTCCAAAATCAATCGTCAGCTTATTGATGGATGTACATATTTTATAATTGTATATGAATTATTTAATAATAAAAATTATTTAATTTTTTTATCACAAAATTGTGTACATCTTCTTTAATAAACTCCTGTGTTGTGATGAAGTCCTTAAGACTATTTGAAATTGACAAAAGATTTATTATTTAGTCTTTAAACTTGTTCACGATCCAACGATATGCTATTATCAGGATGATAACTATATCAAATGTAGATCATTGTATACCATATGGATTGGTTGTCCTCTTAATTAAAGAGTGTCAAGATATTGGTATGACATACAGATAAGACGTAGAAGTATATCTCACTAAATATGACTAACTATGGAGTACTCTACTATCAAGAATAGCTTGCAAAAGGCATGGGTATAAGTTCTCTCCGATCTGAGATCATCATGGTGACTTACAAGAAACTCACTGTGCTTTGGTGTTAGACTATCTGAATTTTTAATTTAGTGATAAAAGATTTTTGGATACAGTCTAGTACTTATTAAGTCAGTGTGTGAGTTAAGATGGAATTGACCTCTTCATATTATAGGAGTTAATGCATCACTGTATTTCAATTTAGTAAAATTTTGATCAAGATAATCCATGTGATGGATTTGAAAGATTGAAATATAACATAATTGACTATTTCAAGAATAATAATTAAATCTTAGATATCCTTGAGCATTAGGGTCAAAGAGATGAATTATACAGTAACCATATGCCAGTAGGTTATTGAATGTTGCTTTACAATCATTCGACCTATCTGGACGTTGAGTCCTATTGCTAAATGGTTATATTGATTAGTTTAAAAATTTATTTCTTTGCTACCGACTTAGGTTCGAATCTATAGGATCACACTCAAAAGAAGATTTTGTCTGATCAAGTGATTGATCGATGACTGAGAATCATTCAAGGGTATAATTGTCAATACGATTGATGGTTAATCTGATGCAAAAGTTATAATAAATTAATTCACTAAAGCTTAATAAATTAAAGTAAGATTGATAAATAATTAGATTGATGATTAAGCTTAATTTAATTGAGTAATATAATTTGGTTCAAGTATGATTGAATTAGATTCAATTTAGTTTGATCCGATTAGTTTATGAGATGACCTAATTGTTAAGGATAATTGATTTCTTATTTGATCAGAAATTACACTTGATTAAATTTTGATTTGATTATGATTTATTCTAGTTGGTTTGGTACCTAATTAGATTGGGTCCAAGTTATTTGATTAGGGTCTAACCTAATTTGATTAGGATGGAGACCTAAGAGTCCTAACTAAGTTGGACTCCTCCCTAGCCAACCATCCTTGTGCATGCCCCACTCTTCCCAATGCAAATATCAGATTTGCATGAAAAATAATCAACACAAAAGGTGTTTTGTCACCCCCTCTACATGCCCCAAAGGATGAGATAAATTTTGGTTTAGTTTGAATTCAATTTGGATTGGATTTAACTTGAAACTTGACTCTTATCTAAGTTCGAATTTGATTCGAACTTGATCCTTATCTCCCCATCCACGCCATCTGTAAAAAGACCTAATTTTTGTGCAATAAAAATCAGATCATCACAAGATCATTGTGCATGAGTTAGGGTTTCATTAGGGGGCATGAGGTATTGGGGTGGACGGCCTTCATAAGCATGAGAGATTAGAGGAGGTTCTTCTCCTCTTGGGTGAGAGATCTAAAATCTGTTCTAGGATTTTGGGTGAAGAAAATAAAAGAGAAAAGAAAATTCTCCTTTTTCCTTTCATCACTAGATCCTCTTCGTTCCTCCTACATTCTCAAAGGAATCCAAGAGATTCGTAGAAAGAGCAAGATCAGCCATCTATAGGATCATTGCACGAGCTAGTATTTTTGGGATGATCGATCAGTGTAGGACTTCGAGTGGACCAATCATAGAGGTCGGACATCCTGTGCAGCTATGAGCAACCAGTGAAATCTCAAGTCTTCATGACACAGATGTAGTGATCTGCTCCCCGTACTAAGGTGTTGAGTTCTGAACTCGATATTAATATAGATATGCTCTATATAGTAGATGTGATCTATGGATTCATGTTTGATATGATCATACATATATGTAGATTTAGTTTTTTAGATCTTATGCATGCATTATATCATGTTATAGACCCTAGGATAGGATTTTAGATTTGATCTAGAAGCATATTTATTAGATTAAAGTATTTAGTCTAATCTTATTCTGCATAAAATTTTTAAAATTGCATGCTTGAAGTCCTACCGATTTTCCAACAGTGGTATCAGAGCCTAGGTCATTATAACATGATCATATGTGCATGTTAGTCAGATTTTTCTTAATTTAAATTAGATCTAAATTTTCTCATATGTGATATGATTAGATTAGATGTCTAGTAGCCTAGTAATCAGCTTGAACTTTCTTGGCCATTCGATCATAAGAGAAAGTAGGATTTAATACCCTCTCCTTCCAATCCATGGGGTCTCTTATAGTGAGTAGGGGTGCTGTTTGTTCATGAAGATGAACCACGAAAGAAAAAAAAATATTTTTTACAAAATCCTAGGTCTTGAAACCCTAGGTTTATTGTACGTGATACAAAATAAAATTGATATGAAAAGTAAAATCATCTAATCTTTTGATTAAAATTATTTTAATCATGGAAAATAAAATTAGAAATCATAAAATTTAGATCTAAAAGTTGGTTTATGATTGATTTTATTTCAAATTATGTAAAATTTTTTAGATCTAAAACTCTTTGAAATCTGCTGACATGTTGACTGAGCTGATTCAATTTTGAACTAAGCTGACTCAGTCTCCTAATTTAATTGGTCCAGTGCTAACTGAGTCGACCTAATTGCCTCAGGTCGAATAGTAATAGTTATTGCTCATTATCAGTTGGTCGATCAAGTAGCAAACTTAATCGACCCACTGAACTGAGCCAGCTCAGTCTAGAGATGAACCAACTCAGTTTCAGAACTAAAAATTTTAAAAAAATCAGTTATAAATTATTTATAAAATTTAAAATTAAAATTATTTTAAACCTAAATAGCAAACTCATGTTAATCATACACTTAATTAGGAATTAAGGGTGAAATCAATTAGATCTAAAATTATGAATTAAAGATCTAATGATATTCACATAAAATATGAGGTTATGGGTTAACTTGATCAGATCCTCTTAATTGGATTAGATCTAAAGTTAGAATCGAATGAAGTAAATAGAAAAATTGATTAAATCTAACCAAAAGTTGAATTAGATTAAATCAAAATTTCTAAAGAGCCAATACAATAGTTGTAGTTGGTCGTAGTCCATATATTTGATTAGACCAAGATGAAATTTGATTGTGGCTCAATGGTCGATCCTGAGTCTTTGGACAAACCAAATTAAAACTGATGAACCAATTGGTATCTAAGGTAAATTTGGCAGTCTTGATCGATAGTCATTAATTGAGAGCTATTCATATTGATTGAGTCTATGACAAGTTAATGACATATCCCTACCACCGATCTCACTTGCCTAACCAATGTAGTCAATCAATTTTTAATTTGGTTGCTCATTGATTCATGCTAAACCATGCTACATAAGTTAATCAGTATAACTAATTTAGGTGCCTGGATCGGATTCAATCTAGTCTTCTTTGATCTAATTTAGTGAAGTCAGTGAGAGGATTATGATTAGCTAGTCAGTCTTTTCTTTCTCTTCAAATTATTTAATTAAATTTTTTAAATTATTAGATCTCTAAAAATAAAATAGTTACGGTGATAACTAGATCATAGCCTCCTATCAAGTTGGATGATAATGAGTCCACTAGTTTGATGATCATTGGAGGTTCAAAGATCTAGTGCTTATCTGCTATTGAAATTATCATTCATAATATGATGGCTCAGTCGTGTCTCTCTAATGGTTGGTCAGATTGATCGATCAAAATCAGACCTGATCATTTGTTGGTTAGATGGACTGAATATAGTCATGTTAATGGTTGGACCTAACCAGACCTTTTAGTGGAGGCGGAAGCCTACTGATTTGGTTTTTTGGATAAAATTAATTATTAAAAGTTATTTGGAGAAACAATTGATTAAGAATTTATCCATAGATGCACATGGGTGGATTGGCCAAAGTCGGGCTCATGTGCAGTCTGTGTGAATTCTAGTACCTGCTAAGAAATTAATATAATTTCTTGAATTGGAGGTAGAGGCTACCAATTCGTAAAAATAGTGAGAAAACTTTTAGACTAAAGTTCATATCTTTAGGCTTAATGATTCATATACTAATTAGATTTTTTATTTTTCTTTTGTGCAGTTATAGTCATCACCTTATCGCTCCGATTACTGTTGGATAGTGACAAATTGATGGGATCCAATTTCGATAACTGGTATCAAAAGTTAAAGATAATTCAGAAGCATGAGCGAATCTCGTATGTGCTGATAGATCTGGCACCAAAGAAGCCTGCCCCAAATGCATGCGATGCGGTATGAGATACTTATCAGAAGTAGATCAATGACTGTACCACGGTGCATTGCATCGTGTGGGCAGTGATGAACAATGAGTTCAATCAAAAGTTCGAAGATGCTCAGCTAGAGAAAATATTGCAAGTGTTAAATGAATCCTTTGGCACTCCTGATGATGTTGAGTGATACAAGATTAGTTGTGTCATCTTCAATTTCTGGATGAGGGAGAGGACGTCGGTCACTGATCATGTATTGTACATGATTAAATAGATCGAGCATCTGAGCAAGCTCAACTTTCTCTTATAGGAATAGTTTGAAAAAGATGCGATTCTGAATTCTTAATCAAAATTCTATCTCTCATTTTTCAGTTATTATAGAATGACGAGGTCTATAGTTAATTACCACGGTTGACTAGGATTGCCGCAAACTTTTGAGAAAGATCACTAGCCCCATAAGGAAACAATGAATATAGTAGGACGATCCTCGATGGGGCATCATCCCTTTAAGAAAGAAAAAAATAAAAATAAAAAGGTGCAGCATGCTGGGGGTCAAACCAAAAAGTTCAAGTCCGATCAAAGTAAGGTAAAGTGCTTCTACTGTAAGAAGCAGAGTTATTAGAAGAGGAACTATCCTTAATATATAGCTTTTCTTGATCCAAACAGGTCGAATGAGAAGAAGCAAGTGGTTGTTGGGAAAGATAATTATATGATAATACCTTGTAACTTCTCTATTTGTGATACTATGACTTGAGTATTAGATACTAATCGTCCTATTAATATTTATAATTCGTTGCAGGGACTTCAAGTCAGTAGGAGATTTGAGGACGGTGAGATTCTTAATTGTTGGAGATGGAAGATTAGTTTTAGTTCTAGTTTTAGAAATTATGAAGCTTGTATTTAATTCTCATATCATTATTTTTAGTGATTGTCACTTCTATCCTTCATTTTTATTGAATATAATTTTTATAGGCCTTTTGACTAAAGATAGTTATAAAATTTTAATAAAAAAAATTCTTGTGATATCATTCTGAATGGTGTTATTGTGATGAATAGACAATTGAATAATGGCATTTATATTGTACCATGGCCTAGTGTAATGTACACATCAAATAAACACCCTAGGATAGATGATGTCTTGGATGCCTATCTTTGACATTGTAGGTCAAGTTATATTAACAAAAATAGGATGAATAGATTGACTTAAGAGAAAATCTTTGAAGTTAATGATTATGAATCATTGCCAATCTGTGAGTCTTATCTTCTTGAGAAGATGACCAAGTCATTTTTTACTGGAAGAGATAAATGAGCCAATGATGTTCTAGATCTAATATATACTGATGTATATGGAATCATAAACACTAGTGCCAGAGGTGGATATCACTATGTCATTATGTTCACTGACGACTTATCTAGATATGGATATATCTATTTGATGAAACAAAGTCTGCATCGTTTAAAATATTTAAATAATTTCATAATGAGATAGAAAAATAAACTGAAAAGAGTATTAAAACTTTTTGATCTAATTGAGGAGGTGAATACCTCTCCAGTGAGTTTCTGATATATCTAAGAGAGAATAGAATTCTCTCACAATGGACCCCTCTAGAGACACCATAATATAATGGCATCTCAAAAAGGAGAAATCGAATCCTGTTGAACATAGTTCGATCCATGATGGATTTTGCTAGTTTGCCTATCTTCTTTTGGAGATATGCACTTAAGTCAGCTTGCTATGTACTTAATAGGATTTTGAATAAGTTTGTAACTAAAACTCCATATAAGATATGGATAGGGTATAAGTCGGTTCTCTCACATCTTAGGGTTTGGAGGTGTCTAGCTTATGTCAAGTATTTAATAACAGACAAACTCAAATCTAGGTCTGACAAATAATTTTTCATAGGATATTCGAAAGAAATTAAGAGGTATTACTTCTATCTTACTAATGAACAAAAGGTATTCATCAGTCTTAAGGCAATCTTTTTAAAAAATAATTTTGGTGAAGAAATTAATACCTCAAAGGTTGAACTTAATGAAGTTCAATAGATAGAAAAACTGACACAATCTAGTGAACCTATAGAATTAGATTTGATTAGATCAAATTTAGAGTCCGTTGTAGATGTACCATTAAGAAGATCCAGTAAAGTACTGTATTAGTCAAATAGATACTGTTGGTGCAAAAATCCGCTTGCGCCGGAGAAGCTGGAGTCGAGGAAATTGCGGTCGCCGTCGGGACCTGCAAAGGAAGTCTAAACCGGAGGTGGGGTTGCTCCGGCAAGACCCTCCGATGCTCAAGTCAGTTCTCTGCCTCAACAAGAATGGAGTGCTCGAACGGAGAATTTAGCAGAGTTTTTAGATGAAAGATGAGAGCTTATAGAATAACGTATCTGGGGTCCCCCTTTTATAGACGGAGGGGGCAACAAATTGATAGCGACGCCCGTAACCGTCTGGTCGTGGGCCGCTCAGAGCCAGGAGGAATTTATTGCGGAGGGTAATGGAGTGGGATCGTGGCTATCGCCGTGGCTCGCCACGTGGAATCAGTTACGGAGAGTGGAGCGGCGTCCGCTGTCGTGACTCATCATGGAGTGGTGGAATCGCACAGGGTCCACCGCAGGGAGTGGGGCAGAATCATGGCCATTAATACGGCCTGTCAGGGAGTAATGGAGCTGCGTAGGGCCCGCCGCAGGGAGTGAAGCAGTGTTGTCCGTTACTGTGGCCTGCCAGGGGGTCCAGACTTGTCGGTCGAAGTTCGATTGGAGTCGGTAGTGAGGTCCGATATCCGTAGGAGTTTGGGCGAGGTCTTTCCACAGTCGGAATAGAAGACGGAGTTTGGCTTCCGTAGGAGTCTGGATGAAGTCTACCTGCAGTTGAAGTCGTGGGCGGAGTCCGGCTCCCGTAGGAGTCTGGATGAAGTCTGTCTGCAGCCGTTGGAGTCGAGGACGAAGCCCGGCTCCCGTAGGAGTCCGGGTGGAGTCTTCCTGCAATTAAAGTTAAAGGCGAAGTTCGGCTCCCGTAGGAGTCCGGGCGAAGTCCTCCTGCAGTTGAAGTTAGGTGCGAAGTTCGGCCAGCAGTTGATGTTGAGGACGGAGCCCGACTCCCGTAGGAGTTCGGGCGGAGTCTACTTGCAGTTGAAGTTGTCGGTGGAGTCCGGCTCCCGTAGGAGTCCGGACGAAGTCTTTCTGTAGCCGTTGGAGTCGAGGGTGAAGCTCGGCTCCCGTAGGAGTCCGGGCGGAGTCTTCCTGCAATTAAAGTTAAAAGAGAAGTCTGGCTCCCGTAGGAGTTCGGACAAGGCTTACCGACAGTTGATGTCGACGACGAAGCCCGGCTCCCGTAGGAGTCCGGACGAAGTCCCCCTTGAGGTTGGAGCTGTGGACAGAGCCCATCTCCCGTGGGAGTTCGGGCGGAGTCCTTCTTCAGTTGAAGTTGGCGACGTAGCCCGGCTCCTGTAGGGGTCCGGGCTGAGTCCTCCTGCAATTGAAGTTAGGTGCGAAGTCTGGCTCCCGTGGGAGTCAAGACGGATCTTACCGGCAGTTGAAGTTATGGGCGGAGTCCAGCTCCCGTAGGAGTCCGGACGAAGTCTGTCTGCAGCCGTTGGAGTCGAGGACGAAGCCCGGCTCTCGTAGGAGTCCAGGTGGAGTCTTCCTGCAATTAAAGTTAAAGGCGAAGTTCGGCTCCCGTAGGAGTCCGGGCGAAGTCCTCCTGCAGTTGAAGTTAGGTGCGAAGTCCGGCTCCCGTGGGAGTCAGGACGGATCTTACCGACAGTTGAAGTTGGTGACGGAGCTCGACTCCCGTAGGAGTCCGGGCGGAGCTCGCAAGGGCTAATCCTGTTGAGAACTTCGGCCGTGGGTATTTTGTACCCAACACTAGTCCCCCTACTTTCGAGTTTGAATTTTGAATGAAGGAAGTACAGAGAGATGGGCATGGCCGAAGTTCTCCCCCCAAATCCTGCGCGTAACCACCCTTGGATATGTCGGCATTTAATGTGCGCACGTCAGAGCCCTTTTTCATTATAAGGCGACCTGAAGAGTCTTTTCGGAACTCCCGCCGAAACGTGATCCCAAGCGTCGCGCTACAGAAATTTGCGAACAGTCAATCCTCGATAGCGGCGAGTGGGACACGTGGGACACGTGGCATGCACCAGTTGGCCTAGGGACACCCGCCGCCATAACTGCGCTAAGATCCGTTGGCTATTTAAACCCCCTACTCTTCCTTCGGGGCTTCATCCTGCCGAAAGGACGGCACCTTTCTTTCATCTGAGAGCCTAACTACTCAGCCACTTCCTCCGCACCAGCCCTTGCCGTCTTCAGCCCCTCGATTCTTCTCTAAAGGGTTCCCACGTCGTGCCCTCCACTCCGGAGGCCATCCTCGAAGGGATGTATAGGGCTTGGAGGAAGGCGAGGAGGAGAACAGCGGCCGGTGAGTTCTCCGGTCATCAAGTGGCCGCTGAGGATCCCCGTCGTTTCAAAGGGGGCTCAAGAAAGAATTCCTTCAACAACAGGGGTTTAATAACGGGGGCCGTCGGTAAAGGTATTCTGCCCGAGAATTTGGAGTAGCAAGGTGGGGTGATACCGGTCAAGAGGGCAGAGCTGTCGTCACAAGCTGTGGCGGGATCCTTGATGCCGTCGGGATCGAGGGACCAGAAGCGGTCGACGTCGACGGTGGGGCAGTAAAACTTGTTGCGGGGACGGTGGAAGTAGCGCATGCCGACCTTGCCAGAGCATTTTGGATGGTGGCTACCACGGAGTATTCGGTGATGATGCATATCTCTGGCGCCACCGTTGCACCCAGGGTGACTCCGGTTCTTCTTGAAACAGGTCTTCGTTGCCGCTGCCGTTGCCCTTACCGGCCCCGGGAATCTATCCCATCCTTTTCCCCCTGAGGTTGGGACTTCGGAGGTGGAGCAAAACAAGGCAGGGCGAAAGCCGATGAGCCCGTCACACGTACTGGACGACACGGCTGGGAAGGACAGAAATGGGAAGAGAAGTTTGCAGCTTGAAGCGGCCTCCGGTGCATCCTTTCCAAACCGTGTTCGCGAGACTTGCAATGATGTATATATTTTTTTCCTGGCCCATCGGGTCTTGTAACGTACATCCTGTCAGTTGAAAAATGAAAAGGAGATTTTGTTACCTCGTCTGCATCTTGTATCGAATAGTCGTCTGTCAAACTTCTTTATTCTTCTTTCTTCTCTCTTCCTTCTTTTCTTCTTTTCTTTTTCACGTCATGCCAAGGTTGTCGACGATCTCTTTTATTCATGTTGGATTGTTATTTGCCGAGCTTTTTTTCGACTTTTACGCCGTTCGAAGATACCCGATTGTCATTTTCCCGTCAATGGCTGCAGGCTCGCTTGGGGCCATTCGGGCCGGGGTCCCTCCTAGGGCTTGAGTTCGGGGATTCGAGCTTCTGTCACCCTAAGTAAGTTGTCTTGTTTTGTGTCGAAAACTTTCTCAAAAGTTGGGACTCCCGATGGGAGTCCCAGTCCTTGCGGTGACAGAGTTTTCTGTACCTCGACCGCTGTCCGTTTTCCAATCGTAGCTGTCATAGTCCGTTGCCTTCCTTTTTTCTTTTCGCTCGAAGTTTTTCTCCGCTGAAGTCAAGGCGAAGTTCGGCTCCCGTGGGGGTCCGGACGGAACCCTCCTGTGATTGGAGTCACGGGCGGAGCCCGGCTCCCGTAGGAGTCCGGGTGGAGTCTACTTGCGGTTGAAGTTGTCGGCGGAGCCCGGCTCCCGTAGAAGTTAGACTCCGCCCGGCTCCCGCAGAAGTCCGGACGAAGTCTGTCTGCAGCTGTTGGAGTCGAGGATGAAGCCCAGCTCCCGTAGGAGTCCGGGCGGAGTCTTCCTGTAATTAAAGTCAAAGGCGAAGTCCGACTCTCGCAGGAGTCCAAACAAGGCTTACCGACAGTTGATGTTGAGGACGGAGCCCGGCTCCCGTAGGAGTCCGGACGAAGCTTACCAGCAGTCGAGGTTGGCGACGGAGCTCGGCTCCCGTAGGAGTCCGGGCGGAGTTATCCTGTAGCCGATGTCGGCGACGGAGCCCAGCTCCCGTAGGAGTCTGGGCGGAGTTGGCTTCTTGCTGAGAACTTCGACTGAGGGTATTTTATACCCAACACCCCCCCATCCGGTCTAAATGGAACCGGGCCTTCGATTTTGCTCAAGTTAGGGCGAGGTTCTCCTCCTGTCCCTAACAAGGCTGTGGGGGCTCATATGGGCGTTGTAGGGCCTCTCCCCCCATCCGGTCTAAATGGAATCGGGCCTTCGACTTTGCTCAAGTTAGGGCGAGGTTCTCCTCCTGTCCCTAACAGGGCTGTGGGGGCACATATGGGCGTTGTAGGGCCTCTCCCCCCATCCGGTCTCAATGGAACCGGGCCTTCTACTTTGCTCAAGTTAGGACGAGGTTCTCCTCCTGTCCCTAACAGGGCTGTGGGGGCTCATATGGGCGTTGTAGGGCCTCTCGCCCCATCCGGTCTAAATAGAACCGGGCCTTCTACTTTGCTCAAGTTAGGGCGAGGTTCTCCTCCTGTCCCTAACAGGGCTGTGGGGGCTCATATGGGCATTGTAGGACCTCTCCCCCCATCCGATCTAAATGGAACCGGGCCTTCGACTTTATCGGGACGACGTTTCCCTTTCGCTTCTAACACAGTTTGTGCGAATTGTTCAAAGACATATAGGTATGCAACTTTCAATTAAAATGAAGTTATTGGTAGTACACCCGTAAGTTTTCCGAATTCCACGGTCGCGGGAGGTCGGCTCCTCCGAGTTCCTTAAGATAATAAGTTCCTGGCCGGACTACTTCTTTGACTTCATACGGTCCTTCCCAGTTTGGGGCGAGTTTCCCCCGGTCCTGAGGTTGCGAGACAGCAGCTAGTCAAAGTACTAGATCTCCTGCTTTAAAGGCTTTGTTCTTGACCCGGGCATTGTAATATCGAGCAACTTTCTGTCTGTAGGCTGCCATTCGAACCTGAGCGATCTCCCGTCTTTCTTCCAGCAGGTCGAGGTTGGCTCTAAGACTTTATGAATTTTGATGTTCGTCGAATGCCACGACTCGTGCCGACGGGAGTTTAAGCTCGATTGGGATGACGGCTTCTGTACCGAAGGCTAAAGCAAAGGGGGTCTCCCCCGTAGGTAACCTCTGGGTAGTTCGATACGCCCATAGCACATGATAAAGCTCGTCCGTCCAAGTTCCCTTTGCTTTTTCAAGCCTTGTCTTAATCCCTGCAAAAGGATTCTGTTAGTCACCTCAGCTTCGCCGTTCGCCTGGGGATGGGCTACTGATGTGAAGTTATGGGAGATGTTTAGATCTTCACAGAATTCGGTGAATTTTGCTCCCGTGAATTGCCGTCCATTATCAGTGATTAGGGTTCTAGGCAAACTGAACCTGCACACGATCGATTTCCAAACGAAATCTTGTACTTTCGCTTCTGTGATTTTCGCTAGTGGTTCGGCTTCAACCCATTTGGTGAAGTAGTCGATCGCTACAAGGAGAAACTTCCTTTGTCCAGACGCCATGGGAAAGGGGCCAAGGATATCCATCCCCCATTGTGCAAAAGGCCATGGGGCGCTCAAGGGTGTGAGCTCGGTGGCGGGCTGTCTCTGGATGTTGGCGTATCTCTGGCATCGATCATACTTTTTGACATATTCAATCGAATCATGATGCATCATTGGCCAGTAATATCCTTGGCGGAGCAACTTGTGGGATAAAGATCTAGCTCCCAAATGGTTTCCGCAAATTTCTTCGTGTACTTCCCACAAGGCGTAGTCAGCTTCCGAGGGCCGGAGATATTTTAAGAGAGGTAAAGAGTATGATCTTTTGTACAATTTGCCCTCATAAAGGATGTACCGGGAGGCTTGATTTTGGAGCTTCCGAGCCTCCTTCGCGTCCTGGGGGAGAACTCCATCTCTGAGATAGGTTATCAGCGGGTCGACCCAGCTGGGCTCGTGGTCGATCTCCATTACGGGCTGCGATTCTTCTGTACTCGGATGCTTCAGAACTTCAAAAAGAATGCCTTTAGGCAACCCGGACGGAGCCAACGTTGCCAGCTTGGAGAGAAGGTCGGCTCTGGTATTTTCCAACCTTGGAATCTGCCTAATGTCAAAGCTGCTAAAGGCGGGGGTAAGCTCCTTTACTTTCTCAAGATATTTGGCCATACTGTCCTCCTGCGCTTCATAACTCCCGCTGACTTGCCCCACCACCAGTTGAGAGTCACTGTGTACCCAGAGTTGACCTATTCCCAGCTCTTTGGCGATCTTTAGTCCTGCGATCAGAGCTTCATATTCTGCTCCATTGTTTGTTGCGGGAAACTCGAAATGCAGGGCGTACTCCGCGATGACCCCCTCTGGACTGACCAAAATCAGGCCTGCGCCTGCTCCCGACATGTTGGAAGATCCATCCACATAGAGGGTCCAAAAGTGATCGGAGGGATTAGCCTCTTCGTTGGGGGAGTTCGGTTGGGACTTCAGGTCGTCACCTTTGCTTTGTTCAAGTTCAGCCTCCTCTGGGATGGTGCACTCTACTATGAAATCTGCCAGTATTTGGGCCTTCACTGCTGGCCTGGGTCGATAATTGATGTCGAATTCTGTGAGCTCGATCGCCTATTTCGCCATCCTCCCGGAGGTATCTGCCCGGTGCAGGACCACCTTGATTGGTTGGTCGGTGAGTAGTGTCACGGTGTGCCCTTGAAAGTAGGGTCGGAGCCTCCGAGCTGCAATCAACAAGGCATAAGTCAGTTTTTCTAATTTGGTGTACCTGGTCTCGGCGTCCCTCAGTGCGCGGCTAATGTAGTAGACTGGTTGCTGAACTTTCGTTTCTTCTTTGACAAGGACGGTCGCGAGGGCCATGGGAGAGACCGCTAGGTATAAAAATAGTTCCTCCCCAGGTTCAGGCTTTGCCAACAGCGGGGGTGAGCTAAGGTAGCTTTTTAACTCTTCGAACGCCTGTTGGCACTCAGAAGTCCAACAGAAGTTCTTCGGCTGCTTGAGGGTTTGAAAGAAGGGTAAGCACCGTTCGGCCGACCTCGCGACGAAGCGATTAAGAGCCGCTATCCTCCCTGTGAGGCGCTGAACCTCTTTGATCGACTTTGGGGCGGTCATCTCCTGGATGGTGCGAATTTTCTCTGGATTGGCCTCAATCCCGCGCCCTGATACCATGAAGCCCAGGAACTTTCCTGAGGTTACTCCGAAAGCGCATTTAGTTGGGTTCAGCTTCATTCTATACTTTCGGAGAGCGTCAAAGGTCTCCTCGAGGTCGGCGACATGATTTCTGGAAGACTTGCTTTTCACGAGCATATCGTCCACGTAGACCTCCATGTTTCGGCCGATCTGCTCTTTGAAGATTTTGTTCACCAACCGTTGGTAGGTTGCGCCCGCATTCTTGAGGCCGAAAGGCATGACCCTGTAACAGTAAAGGCCGTGATTAGTGATGAAAGCTATCTTTTCTTCATCTTCCGACGCCATTCTAATTTGATTATAGCCGGAGAACGCGTCCATAAAGGTGAGGAGCTCATGGCCTGAGGTCGCATCCACCAGTTGGTCGATTCTGGGAAGGGGGTAGCTGTCCTTTGGACAAGCCTTATTCAGCTTTTTGAAGTCTATGCACATCCTCCACTTGCCGTTTGCTTTTTTGACCAGAACAACATTGGAAATCCAATCAGGATAATTGACTTCCTTAATGAATCCGGCCTTGAGGAGCTTATCCACTTCCTCGGCTATCTCCTTCTGCCTCTCCGGGGCATGACTCCGAATTTTTTCTTTCGTTGGTCGATGCTTTGGATCGATGGCCAGATAATGCTCCATGACTTCTGTGTCAATCCCCGGCATGTCTGCTGGAACCCAAGCGAAAACGTCCGCATTCCTTCGTAGAAAATCAATAAGACACGTCCGCACTTCCTCCCCCAGGTTGGAGCCAATTAGAGCCACATGCTCCGCGTTCCCATCATTCAAAGAGATTGGTACCAGATCTTCGATTGGGCCGCCCCTTTCTTCGGCGAGGTCATCGCGAGCATCTAGTCCATCGACGGGACAGGGGTCAGCCTGATCGCTTCTTTGCAAGGCGATGCTGTAGCAGTGTCTGGCCAGGGCTTGGTCTCCCCGGACCTCTCCGATCCCCTGGTTGGTGGGAACTTCAACTTCAAATGGTAGGTCGAAACGACAGCTCGGAGAGCATTGAGGCCGGGTCGCCAAGGATTGCATTGTAGGCGGATGGCGCCTTCACCACCAAGAAATTCACCAGAGCCCTGGATTGCTTTGGATATTGATCCGCGGCCACAGTCAAAGCTATCATTCCTTCCGTCAGAACGGCGTCACCGGTAAACCCTACCAGGGGGAGCAAATCGGCCTCAGATGACCGCCAAGAGCGGACATTCTTGAAAAGACATCGTCGAACAAGATATCGGCCGAACTTTCGTTGTCGACAAGAATGCGACGGACGTCGTAATTTGCTATATTCAAAGAAACTACGACTGCGTCGTTATGAGCGAATTGGACTCCCTGGGTGTCTTCTTCGGTAAAGGTTATGGGCTCTTCAACCTTTTGCCGCTTGGGGGATACAGCCGGTATGTTGGTTGCCTCCCGTCGGGATCCCCCCGAAATGGTGTTGACGAAATTCGATAGAGGTCGATCGTCCGGCCACTCCTTGTCGGCGACCATAGCCGGAGGTAGTTGTGCGAATGCCTCGCGAGAAGGCATCAGATGAGGAAAGGAGGAGTGGGTGCCGGATAAGATGACCGGAGGTGGATCCGTTGAGCGCTCCTTTAAGAACAAGGGTATTGCGAAGATACTGCCCCTTCTCTAGCGCCAATCCTGTTGGTGCAAAAATCCACTTGCACCGGAGAAGTTGGAGTCGAGGAAGTTGCGGTCGCCGCCGGGACCTGCAAAGGAAGTCTAAATCGGAGGTGGGGTTGCTCCGGCAAGACCCTCCGACGCTCAAGTCAGTTCTCTGCCTCAACAAGAATGGAGTGCTCGAACGAAGAATTTAGCAGAGTTTTTAGATGAAAGATGAGAGCTTATAGAATAACGTATCTGGGGTCCCCCTTTTATAGATGGAGGGGGCAACAAATTGATAGCGACACCCGTAACCGTCTGGTCGTGGGCCGTCCAGAACCAGGAGGAATTTATTACGGAGGGTAATGGAGTGGGATCGTGGCTATCGCGTGGCTCGCCACATGGAATCAGTTACGGGGAGTGGAGTGGCGTCCGCTGTCGTGACTCATCATGGAGTGGTGGAATCGCACAGGATCCGCCGTAGGGAGTGGGGCAGAATCGTGGCCGTTAATACGGCCTGTCAGGGAGTAATGGAGCTGCGTAGGGCCCACCGCAGGGAGTGAAGCAGTGTTGTCCGTTACTGTGGCTGCCAGGGGGTCCAGACTTGTCGGCCGAAGTTTGATTGGAGTCGGTAGTGAGGTCTGGTATCCATAGGAGTTTGGGCGAGGTCTTTCCGCAGTCGGAATAGAAGACAGAGTTTGGCTTCCGTAGGAGTCTGGATGAAGTCTACCTGCAGTTGAAGTGTGGGCGGAGTCCGGCTCCCGTAGGAGTCCGGACGAAGTCTGTGTGCAGCCGTTGGAGTCGAGGACGAAGCCCGGCTCCCGTAGGAGTCCGGGTGGAGTCTTCCTACAATTAAAGTTAAAGGCAAAGTTTGGCTCCCGTAGGAGTCTGGGCGAAGTCCTCCTGCAGTTGAAGTTAGGTGCGAAGTTCGGCCAGCAGTTGATGTTGAGGACGGAGCCCGGCTCCCGTAGGAGTTCGGGCGGAGTTACTTGCAGTTGAAGTTGTCGGCGGAGTCCAGCTCCCGTAGGAGTCCGAACGAAGTCTGTCTGCAGCCGTTGGAGTCGAGGGTGAAGCTCGGCTCCGTGGGAGTCCGGGCGGAGTCTTCCTACAATTAAAGTTAAAGGAGAAGTCCGGCTCCCGTAGGAGTCCGGACAAGGCTTACCGGCAGTTGATGTCGACGACGAAGCCCGGCTCCCGTAGGAGTCTGGACGAAGTCCCCCTTGAGGTTGGAGCTGTGGACAGAGCCCATCTCCCGTGGGAGTTCGGGCAGAGTCCTTCTTCAGTTGAAGTTGGTGACGTAGCCCGGCTCCTATAGGGGTCCGGGCTGAGTCCTCCTGCAATTGAAGTTAGGTGTGAAGTCTGGCTCCCGTGGGAGTCAGGACGGATCTTACCGGCAGTTGAAGTTGTGGGCGGAGTCCGGCTCCCATAGGAGTCCGGACGAAGTCTGTCTGCAGCCGTTGGAGTCGAGGACGAAGCCCGGCTCCCGTAGGAGTCCGGGTGGAGTCTTCCTGCAATTAAAGTTAAAGGCGAAGTTCGGCTCCCGTAGGAGTCCGGGAAAGTCCTCCTGCAGTTGAAGTTAGGTGCGAAGTCTGACTCCCGTGGGAGTCAGGACGGATCTTACCGGCAGTTGAAGTTGGTGATGGAGCTCGGCTCCCGTAGGAGTTCGGGTGGAGCTCGCAAGGGCTAATCCTGTTGAGAACTTTGGCCGTGGGTATTTTGTACCCAACAGATACTATGATTTCTTGATCCGAAATGATGATTCTGTTGAACTCAATGAGAATAATGAGGATCTGATCACCTACATGGATGCAATGCAGAGATCCGACTCCGATAAGTTGTTTGAAGCCATGAAGTCCAAAATGGAGTCCATGAAGATCAATGTTGTAAGGACATTAGTTGACCTAGGAGTAAAACCATAGTATATAAGTGGATCTTCAAGAGGAAAGGGGTGTAGACAGGAAGATGGAAATCTATAAAGTCCATCTGGTTGTCAAGAGGTGTCATCAACATTATGGTATTGACTATGATGAGATATTTTCTTCTATGGTAATACTCAAATCTATTCGGATTATGCTTGTGATAGCAGCACATCTGGCCTATAAAATCTGACAAATAGATGTGAAAACTGCTTTCCTAAATAGAGAGCTAGGAGAAGAGGTGTATATGATATAACCTGAAGATTTCACATTCATAGATGAGTCTAAGATATGCAAGCTTCAAAGATCCATTTATGGATTGAAGCAGGCATCCAGGAGTTGGAACATGCATTTTGATAAAGTGATCATAATATATAGCTTCGTTAGGAATGGAGAAGAATCCTGCATTTATAAGTGGGCAAATAACTTTGTAGTTGTATTTCTTATTTTGTATGTAGATGATATTTTTTAATTGGAAATGACATCCCTGCATTACAGGGAATAAAGGTTTGGCTGTCATCTCAGTTCTCCATGAAAGATTTGTGAAAAGCATTCTATATCCTAGAGATGAAGATCTATAGAGATAGATCGAAGAGGTTGCTTGGATTATCTCAATCCGCATACATCAATACTATGCTGAAGCAGTTCAGCATGAAAATTTCAAGAAAGGCTATCTTCCGATAGGTCATGAAATATTTTTTTTGAAGAGTGATTGTTCGATAACCCCTCAAAAAAGAGAGCACAAGTAGAATTCTATATGCTTCAATAGTGAGATCCATTATATACGTCATGACATATACGAGATCGGATGTTGCCTACTCACTAGGGATAATGAGTAGGTATCAGTCTGATCCGAAGAAGAACCACTGGAAGGTTGTGAAAATCATCCTTAAGTATTTGAGAAATATTAAGGATCAGTGGCTCATCTTTGGAGAATCTGACTTGAAACTTATGGAGTTTACAGACTCCAGCTTTCAGTCAAACAATGATAAAAGCAAGAGCCTATCAAAATTTATATTTATCCTGAATGGTGGAGCAGTATGCTAGAAAAATTTCAAGTAGCACACTGTGGCTGACTCTATTTGCAAGGCGGACTATATTGTGGCATCCGATGCTGCAAAAAAATCTGTATGGTTGGAGAAGTTTATCAACAAGCTCAGAGTGGCACCCTCCATCGATGGTTCGATCCTACTGTACTACGATAGCACTAATATCATTGCTCAAGTGAAGGAATCAAAGTCCCATCAGCGTACCAAGCACATACTGCGCCGCTACCACCAGATCCAGAAGATTGTAGATCGAGGTGACGTCGAGTTTCAGGAGATCAGTAGAAAGAAGAACCTGAATGATTCACTCACTAAAGCCCTTAGTGTTAAAGAGTTCAATGATCATAAATTGAAGATGGATATACAATACTGTACTAATTAGCTTTAGTCTAAGTGGAAGTTGTTGGAAATTATGTCCTCAAATCAATTGTCAGTCTGTTGATGGTTGTGCTCATTTTGTAATTGTGAATGAATCATTCAATAATAAGAGTTATTTGGCTTTTTCATCATAAAGTTGTGTACATCTTCTTTAATGAACTCCTGTGCTATGATGAAATCTTTAGGACTATTTAAAATTGATAAAAGAGGACTTATCATTTAGTCCTTAAACTTGTTCGTGACCAAACGATATGCTATTACCAAGATGATAGCTATATCAAGTGTAAGTCATTGTGTGCCATATGAGTTTGTTGTCCTCTTAACCAAGAAATATAGAAATACTGATATGGCATACAGATGAGATGTAGGAGTACATCTTATCAAATGTGACCAACTACGAAGCACTCTGCTGTCCAGAGTATTTCGTGAAGAATATAGGTATAAGTGTCCCTCTGACCTAAAATCATCATAGTGACTTGCAAGTAATTCACTATGCTTTGGTACCGGACTATCTGAATTTTTAATTCAGTGATGAAAAATTTTTGGGTACAGTGAAGTACTTGTTAAGCGGGTGTGTGAGTTAAGATGGGATTGAACCCTTCGAATTATAGAAATTAATACATTACCATATTTTAATTTAGTAAAATCTTGATCAGGATAATCTATGTGATGAATTTAAAAAATTAAAATATAATATGGTTAACTATTTCAGAATTGACAGTTAAACCTTAGGTCTTCTTGAGCATTAGGATCAAAAGAATGAATTATATGGTAACTATATATCAGTAGGCTCTTGAATGTTGCTTTGCAATCATTCAGTCTATCCGAACGTCGGGTCCCATTATTAAAAGGTTACATCGATTAGTTCTAAAATTTATTCTTATGCTATCAGTTTAGATTCGAACCTATGGAATTACACTCCAAAGAAGTTTCTATCTAATCAAGTGGCTAATCGACGATTAAGAATCATCCAAGAGTGTAATCATCAATATGATTGATGGTTAACCTGATGCAAAAGTTGTAATAAATTAATTCATTAAGGGTTAGTAAATTAAAGGAGAATTGATAGGCAATTAGATTGCTAATTAAGTTTAATTTAATTGAGCAATATAATTTGGTTCAAATCTGATTGAATTGGATTCAATTTAGTTTGATCCAATTAGGTTATAAGATGACCTAATTGCTAAGGGTGATTGATTTCTAATTTGATCACCAATTGGGCTCGATTAAATTCTAATTTGATTAAGATTTAATCTAGTTGGTTTGGTACCTAATTGGATTGGGTCCAAGTTATTTGATAGGGTCTAACATAATTTGATTAGGTTGGAGACCTAAGAGTCCAAACCAAGTTGGACTCCTCCCTAGCTGACCACCTTTGCACACACCCCACTCTTCGCAACACAAATATCAGATTTGCATGAGAAATAATCAGTGCAAAAGGTATTTTGTCGCCCCCTCTACATACCCCAAAGGATGAGATAAATTCTGGTTTAGTTCAAATTCAATTTGGATTGGATTTAACTTAAAATGTGACTCTTATCTAAGTTCGATTTTGATTCAAACTTGATCCTTATCTCTCCATCCACGCCATCTATAAAAAGACCTAATTTTTATTCGACAGAAATTAGATCATCATAAGATCATTGTGCATGAGGGTTTCATAAGGGGGTGTGAGGTATTGGGGTGGGCGGCCTTCATAGGCATGAGAGATTAGAGGAGGTTCTTCTCCTCTTAGGTGAGAGACCTAGAATCTATTCTAGGGTTTTGGGTGAAGAAAAATAAAAGTGAGAAGAGAGTTCTTCTTTTTCTTTCATCACCAGATCCTACTCATTCTTTCTACATTCTCAGAGGAGTCTGAGAGATCCATAGAAGGAGCAAGATCAGCCATCTATAGGATCGTTGTGCGAGCTAGCACTTTCAGGATGATCGATCAGCACAAGGCTTCGAATGGACCAACCGTAAAGGTCGGACATCCTGTGCAGCTATGAGCAACCAACGAGACCTCAAGTCTTCATGATACAGATGCAGTGATCTGCTCCCCATGCTAAGGTATTGAGTTCTAAACTCGATATTAATATAGATATGATCTATGGATGCATGTTTGATATGATTATATATGTATGGAGATTTAGTTTTTCAGATCTTATGCATGCATTATATCATGTTGTTGATCCTAGGATAGGATTTTAGATTTGATCTAAAAATATGTTTATTAGATTAAAGTGTTTAATCTAATCCTATTCCATATAAAATTTTTGAAATTGCATGCTTGAAGCCCTACCGATTTTCCAACAAATGACATACCTCACTCTCACTACTGAATATCAATGATCCTTTGGAAAAAAAAAGTTGCTCGATAAAACTTGAAACTCTAACCTAAAAAAGTATCTAGCACTAAATTCTTTTTTTACTCAAAGATGAGTAAAATTCAAGTTGGAGGGTATGGTAAACACTTAAATTAAGTCACTAAAGATATTAAATATTATAATAATTGATATTATTTTATTGAAATTTGATGCTTTCTTGCTTACTTTGCAAGTGATTGGGAGTTTGGGTTCATACAATTCAAATTGAACTCAATTTGATTTTGATTTGAGTGAATTAAACAACCAGCTCCCATTCCAGTGTGAATGCGACTTAAAGATTGAGGATCAAGAAGCAACCTCTCCAATCAAGGGCCCAGATAAGAAGATACATGGAACCAAGTGTGAATATGACTTAAATCTCAAGGGCTCAGATTAAAAGATCACTTTTCATGAAGATCCAGTGTGAACATGACTTATTGATCAATGGAGGAGAAACAATATAAAGATCTAAGGGTTTTTTTTTATTCATGCTCTCACCTCTCTTTTCACGAAACCCTAAAATCCTCCATGCCAACTCCCCATGCGCCACTTCTTCACGCTAATAAAACCCATGCTCCCTTCCCCTTTCTTTCTTATACAAACCCATGCCCCTCTCTTAATTATTACATGCAATAAAAGCCCTCATGCACCATCATAAAATCAGCTGGCCCCTTTTCTTTTCATTTTTACATGCTACACTACAAAATCCTAGGACTTCCTCCTCTATTTAAGCACCACAAATCCCAACACCTCATAACATCACCCCCCTTGTGGGGATCCTCTTCTTCCTCCAACTGCTCCCTCTCTCTTTCTCTTTCTCTCCTCCATCAAACCCTAACTGCCTCCTTCTTTCTTCTTCATCCTCCAAACAACCAAAACTCTATGCCCTCTTCTATACCAAACCTTTATTCCTACTTCTGATTCTTTTTTCAATTCGTGGGAAGGACATCTGCAGAGTTCAAGGATGAAGGCTTCAGTGGAAAGAAGATCCATGCATGGCTAGTTCTCTATCTTCTCAGAAAATCACTGGACTACTTGTAAAGATAGTATTTTTTATTTATAGATCCTTTGTACTTCTTTCTTTTTACGCAATAAAGACTTGGATTTTCCTGTTTCATATCTTTATGTCTTTATTTTACTTTGCATAAGATCTTAATCTAGAATAGTTTATAACCCTTGGGATGAGCCGTGATCTACGGATATGGTTCGTACTCTTGAGATAAATTATCTTTAGATAAGATTTCTTTTATTTTGCATCTAAACAATTTTGACTAGCCTATATCTTTAAGAGATGGGCTGTGATCTATGGGTACGGACCGTGCTCTCTAAGATAGGCTATATCTTTATTGTTTAGATATCAAGCAAAGGTGTGTTAAGAAAGATACCAACTGTCGAATAAGAAAACAGTTGAGATCCTAAGAATCCATCCTCATATTTGACACCAATCTTAATTAATCTTTATTTATTTGCTCTTTTGTTTAGTTACTAGTCTTTAATTAATCTTTATCCTACTTTTAACTTAAATCCAAATCTTTCAAATGTAACTAACACGATCTCTGTGGATACGAACCTGACTTGCACTATTTACATAGTAGTAAGTTAATAATCATTTTTGGTGCCTATGATAGCGATCACTTACTCTTGATACAACTAAATTAATATTTTCTTTATTAAATTTTATATCTCATATCCAAATTGATATCACATTATGAAAAATATTACATTATAATAAGATTCTGATATAATATGATATGTCAAATTCATTTTTTCCATTTATCAAATTTTCTCTCCCTTATTGTCATTATAAGTATTTACTATAATTCAAGATACCAATTGAATTTGAAAATACTTCTTCAAGAAATTCAGCTTATCAAACACAAATATATCATTGTTTCAAATTATTCTCAAACTCTAATCATGAGAGTTCATAAATCAGTTTTATTCAATATATCTTCAATCATAATACTCAAACATCATCAAAATCAACAAGATAAAACATTGAATCATTTGATATGCATTTGGCTAATACTCAAATCATGCATCAATATTTTAGTATACTTTCTAATTGAATGATAGAAGTAATTATCAATTTATCGAGACCAACTTATCTCCAAAGAGTTTTAACTCCTCCATTTTTCATTTTGTGCCTTGAGCATCCACAATTAAGGTACCATTCTCTTTTGAATTAGAGGGATGTCAAGCACACCTGCACTCATAAAGATCAAGTGTATTTTGGTGCTCAAGCTAATTTAGATTCTTTGAGGTTAGTATCAATGGTTTATTTTGAAACCTAAATTTGCTTGATTTTTTTGTTCTGATACGTATTAGCCCAATAATCAAATGATTTATGTCCAACATTGTTGCATTTAAAGTATGTAATAAATTTCTTATCAAAATGTAATTTGTCAATTGAAATTTTTGAAGACTTTAGTTTTGCAAAGGAGTTATAGTTAGCTTTAGATGTCATATTTTGTTTATCCATTGACATATACAAATTTTATGAACTAATGAGGAATTTATCTGCAATTGATTTTAGTTCATTTACTTCATTTTTCAAAATTTCATTCTTTTCTAACAAATTTTTTTATTTAACTAATAATTTATTCTTTTCATCTACTATGGGTTTTAATCTATCTATTTCTTTTTGTAGACTTTCATTTTGTTTAATTAAGTCATCTTGTTTAGTTTGCAATTCTTTTTTATCTTCTTCTAATCTACCTTTATCTTTACTCAATTCTTAATTTTCTTTCTTAAGCTCTTTGTTCCTTTTAGATAGCCTTTTAAAATTATTAAATAATTTAGAGAATGCATCATATAATTCATCAAAAGTAAAATCATTAGATTGAATTAAGCTTACCTCTTCATTGTGAGCTATCAAGCATAAGTTTGTCTCTTCTTCACTTGAGGATGACTTTTCTTCAGAATTTGAACTTTCGTTACTACTCCAGTTAGCCAGTATAACTTTTCTTCTTAATTTTTTTGAGCTCTTTTTCAGTGGGGGACAGTTCATTCTATATCTTTTGAATTGAATCTTTTCTTTTTCTTTGATTTTATCTTCTTCTTTTCCTCTTCTTGGTTCAAAACTTTTCTTCTTTCTCATGAATCTTATGAACCTTCTTGTAATCACTGCCATTTCTTCGTTATCTTTTGAATCCTTGGTAGAATCACTTGAACTTTCTTCAATGGCCGATAACTTGAGTGCAAGGGTTCTCTTCTTCATCTCTTCTTCCTTCATGCTTTGGTTCATATTGAGTTCATGTATCATGAGCGATCTAATTAACCCTTCCAAAGCAAGCTTGCTGAGGTCCTTGGCTTCTTGGATTGCTGTTACTTTTATTTTCCAAGCCTTTGGTAAGGACCTAAAAATTTTGTATACAAGATCACTGTTAGAATAGTCTTTTCCAAGACTCTTTAACTCATTTATAATTTTAGTAAATCTTATAAATATATCACTTATTATCTCATGAGGTTTTATTTTAAACAACTCATATTTATGAACCAACATATTTATTTTAGATTCTTTGACTTGACTTATATCCTCATAGATCACTTCAAGTCCATCTCGAATCTCTTTTATAGATAAATATATTGATATTCTATTGAATTCATTATAATCTAATACACAATATAAAATATTTATAGCTTTAGTATTTAATTGAGCTAGATTTTTATCTAGCTCATTCCAATCTTTTTAGGTTTAGGCACACACATATTATTGACAATCATTGTGGGTGTATGAGGACTATTGAGTATAACACTCCATATGCCATAGTTTTATGCTTGAATAAAAATTTTTATCCTAGCTTTTCAATAAGTATAATTGGTGCCATTGGAAAAAAGAGATCTAATGGTTGAGTGTCCTTCACCAAACAAAGAACCAAATGGGTCAGTCATGAGATCTTTAACTCTAGAATTTTAAATCAAAAAATTGGAGCACCTACTCTGATACCAATTGTTGCCCAGGTATGGCTACCCAAGAGGGAGAGTGAATTAGATATTTCAAAATTAAATAACTAATGTGCAAATTTGAATGATTTAAACTAAGTGATATGCACACAATAAATAATATAATCTTGAATGTAAAGAGCAATGGGAGGATAAAAGATGTAAAGAATAACAAGAGTAAGTACAAGCACAAATACATAAATTTTATAGTGGTTTAGTGTCAAACTCATTACCTATATCCACTCCCCAAGTAAACCACTAGGAAATTCAACTATAATTCACAACTAAAATTATGTCGATTATTTTCTAGACTCACAATCAAATCTAATTGATTTTTTTTGGCTCACCAACCAAAATTATACAAGATTATTTTTTAAGCTCACAATCAACCTAGTTGGTTTCCCCAAATTATCAACCAAAACTACACAAGTGATTGGTTTTCTCCGAACTAATAATCAACCCTAATTGATTTTAACCTTGGCTTACTAATTAAACTACAATAATATCCAACTCAAGGCTTGGACCAATCCAAGTTTCTTTTCAAAGAAACTTAAAATATAATAAGCCTAAAAATGAATATAAAAGATTAAGTTTAGAAAAATAAAACTCTTTAAAGAATCGAAAGAAGTTCAGTTGATGATAGTTGATCGCTTGACTTCTTCTTGAATGCTTGAGTGATAGTGAGGCTCCTTAATTCTTAACTTGATCACTTCCTCACTTCAATTAACTCTTACTCTCACTTGCTTGAGGATGATTTGTAGTGGAAGGACAAAGGATAACTCTGAAAACAACTCTTTCTCTTCTCTTTCCAGCTCACTTTTTTGACTTTCTCAATGGATACTCAATAAACTCTCCAAAAGCTCTCTCAACTCTTTTCCAAGGATTCTCTTTTATATTTTTAAAGTTTTTCACCACTTTAAGTCAACTAGAATAGCTGTATTTAATGTTCTAGCCATTGGAAGAGAGCAACTAGCCATTGGGAGGCATTTTGGATAAAATGTTGCAGCTTTGAAAAACTAGACATTATAGTCATTGGGTCGACTCAATCTTCTCTGAGTCGGCTTAGTTCCTCACTGGATCAGCTTAGTTGACTACTTGATCAGCTCAACAGACATCTAAAATTTTATGTTTCTATTACTGTCCATCTTCTGAGACTGGGTCGGCTTACTGATGCTCTGGGTCGGCTTGCTTTCTGTCTGGGTTGGCTTAATTTGAACTGGATCGACTCATTAAACACTGCTTGAAACTTTAGCCTTTCTATCTTTTGCTACCCTCTAAGGCTGGATCGACTAATTTTCTGATTGAGTTGACTAAGGCCCTGTCCTGATCAACTCACCTGTGTTCTGGGTTAACTAAGTCTCCTATTTTTCAAAATATGGCTTTCTATCACTGAGACTGGATCAGCTTCAATTTTCATTAGGTTGACTCAGTTGGCATGTCATGACTTCTTATATAGGTTTTCTTCTCTAATTTGATTTCTAAGCTAGACTTGCCTTCTTAACTTGATTTTAATCTTTATTAACATTCCTTCCAAGATATGTCTAGCCTTGAGTTTTTTCACAAATCACTTGAGTGGTGGTTCTTCATTTAAATGTTGGAAAATACTTGAAAATTGTAAGCACTTGAAATTTGTAACAATACATCCTCATAAACATAGTTAGACTTTATAACTTATACTTAAAACTCTTTGTTATCATCAAAATCAATCTTTGGGTCAATACGGAGATTATAAAAAATTTATCAAACTCCATCATCTGTCATATGTAAGATTTATTCAACTCGAGTTCATAATATGAAATCTTATGAAAATCCTATTCCATTATTCACACTATTATGACCATAATCTTTAGAACTCAGTCTCATAAATTATATAAGACTACTTTTCTATCAAGATTGATAGATTCCATCTAGATGCACATCTTATTCCTACAACGAACCTACTATAGCTAACATTCACCGTAAGAACCTATATAGCTAGAGATCAAGTGTATGTGTAGTCAAACTACGGTAATCTTATTATGAATAATCGAGGCATCACAAGTCAAAGAACTAGTCATACTACTACAGTATCGAGAAAGTCACTAATAAGTGAGTAGACATCTATGTTACTTCTCATATTGATCATGCTTGGTACCCTTATTTTCTAACAATCACTTGCATGTCACTTAGTATCCCCCATACTATAGACTCAATATTCATCATCCAAAAGGGAAGCCATCCATGTACCAATCTTACTGGATTAATCACTGTCTCCATAATGATCCATCGATTAGGAATAATTTAAAAATTAATCACCAATAACATATATCTCAAATTTTCAACTCTTGAGAATATGTGTCATCATCTTATTAATTTACTAGACAATTCATGGATAAATACATAACATGAATGAAAATAAATAACCTCATTTCATTAATAAATAATAAAATTAAATATAAAATTATATCTTAAAAAATAAATATATCATCGGATTGACTTATAGAGCATACATCTAACAATCTCTCACCTGCACTAAAGCCAATCCACCATATTCCTAAGACCCATCTTCTCAAGATGGGCTTCAGTCTTCTACTGGGTAAGCAGCTTAGTTAGGGGGTCTATTATATTATCCGTAGAGTCTACTCTCTACATCTCGATATTTTTTTTTTCAAAGTAGTCATGTATAATATGATACCGCCGCTTAATGTGCTTGGACTTCTAATGAGATTTGAGCTTCTTAACAAAGGCTATGGCACCGTTATTATTATAGTATAGTGTGATGACATCTAATGACATGACATCAAGTTCTTCAATAAATTTTTTAAACCAGAAGGCTTCCTTTACAGCTTCAGAGGCAGCAATATATTTAGCTTTTATAGTAGAGTCCGTAATAATCAATTGCTTGAAACTCTTTCAATTTATCAATCGATGATTGTATAAGAACACACATCTGATGAAGACTTTCTATCATCAACATCAGACATAAAGTTTAAGTCAGTGTATCCTTCTATCCTTAACTTTGATCCTCCTTTAAAGATCAAGAATAAATTCTTAATCCTTCTCAAGTACCTAAGGATGTTCTTCATAATTGTCTAGTGCTCCTTGCCTTGATTTGATTGATATCTACTAGTGACACTCATAGTAAAAGATATATCAGCTCATATATATAGCATAGCAAACATAAGGCTCGTAATAGCTGAAGTACAAGAGATTTTGCTCATACACTAAATCTCCTAAGATGTGTTGGGACACATCTTCTTGGAGAGATGAATTCCATGCCTAAGGGATAAAAATTTTCTCTTAGAGTTTTTCATACTGAACCTTTTTAGCACCTTCTTTATATATTTTTTCTATGAGAGACCTAGCATATTTTTAGATCTATCTCTATAGACCTTTATTTTCTAAATATAAGATGCTTCCCCAAGATTTTTTATGGAGAATTCTTTAGACAACCATATTTGAACCAAAGTCGGCATGGGAACATCATTCCTATTCAGGAGGATATTATCCATGAACAATATGAGAAATATGATAGCACTCCTAATAGCCTTCTTATAAACAATGGTTCCTCCTCATTCTTGATGAAATCAAATGATTTGATCACATCATGAAATGAGTGTTCCAACTCTGAGATGCTTGCTTTAGTCTATGTATGATCTTTATAGTTTGCAAACCTTGAGAATGAACACTTTCAATAAAAATTCTTTTTCTCTTAATCCATAAATTTTGTAGATGATTATGGGCCTCATTCTTATGACAATATCAAGGCCAAAGACCTCGATGATCAAGAAGTGAGGGCTAACATAAAGGACCCTCAAAGATCCTTGTTCCTAAATAAGCTTAGTCAATCAGAAAGCCTTGGTCATGTGAGAAGCAAGGGGTAACCATGAAGGACTCTCAACGCTCACAAATTCCAACCATCTAGGCCGAAGATCTTGATAACTAAAAAGCGAGGGCTAACCTAAAGGACCCTCAAAGGCCCTTTGTTTCAAAATGAGCTAAGCCAACGAGAAAAATTTGATCATGTAAGAAGTGAGGGCTAACCATGAAGGATCTCTTGAAGCCTATAAATCCCAGCCATCCAGGTCCAAGAGCTCATTGACCTAGAAGTGAGGGCTAACCTAAAGGATTCTCGAAGGCCTCTCATTCCTAAATGAGCTCAGTCGATGAGAAAGCGTTGGTTGTGTGAGAAGCGATGGCTAACCATAAAGAATCCTTGATGCCCATAAATCCCAATTGTCTAGGTCGAAGACCTCGGCAACCAAGAAGCAAGGCCTAACTTAAGGGATCCTCAAAGGCCTCTTGTTCATAAATGAACTCAGCCGACAAAAAAGCCTTGGTCATGCAACAAGAGAGGGCTAACCATGAAGAACCCTCAAAGCCCATAAATCCCAGCCATCTGGGTCGAAGACCTTGGGGACTAAGAAGTGAGGGCTAATCTAAAGGACCTTTGAAGTGTTGAAGAAAATATTCGATAGTACAATACATGCAATTTTAAAATTTTATGCAGTAAAAAAAATAGATTAAATAATTTAATTCTAATCACATGTATAAGATCTAATCTTAGACTACTACATCAAAATCTTTGATATAAAAAATATGTACTTCAGATCTAAAAATAAAAATCACATCAATCTCATTGATATTGAAATTTTAGATCTAACTATTAGATCTACTATAGGAATCAAAACAAGTTAGAGATTGTTATCAAACAAATTTTGATCTTGATCTCCTCTAGTCTAATAGTTGGAGAGGGTGTTCCTCAGGTTGCTCGCAGCCACACAAAGTCATCTAGTCTCTATAGAAAAATTCACATGAAAACTGACATAGATCAGGGGCTCGGAGATGCTAGTCTGCAAACAACTTCGACAGTTGATCTTTTTCTTCTTCGACAAGTATCTTGGATACTCCAAAGTGATAGAAGATCTGGAAAAAGAAGAGAGGAGGAGGAGAAGAGGCTCTAAAAATTAAAAATTAGCAAGAGAATTGATTGTTGAATGTCCAAGAGAGGGGATCCCTTTTTATAGACTAGGAATTAGGACTTTCCAAAGAAGGGTGCCATGAATCAATGCCAAAATCTCTTTTTGGCATCCCAAAAAATTTCAAAAAAATTATTAAGATATGGAGAAAGAATCTAAAGTCTCACATGCTAAAGGATTCTTTAAAAAAAATAAAAAAATAATAATATGGTACCAATAATATATCATATATGAAAAATCTCTTTCCTAGTCTGCATCTTATCTCTAATTCGGATCGCATTCGAATCAAGCAAGAGATAATATTATAACTCATCAGCTTTTTCCACCCACCCTTATTAGATCCTCTCTCATGATGCCAAAAATTACAATCCAAATCCAATTAGGTGTGGAGAAATTGGCATAGATCCAGATGTGGCACAAAAAATAAAGATAGAGTCCTAGTTTGACTTCAACTTTTCATTTCTAATTCAATTCTAATCTAAATCAAATTTAGATTTAAACCATCAATAGAAATAAATTTAATTTAATTAAAAATCTAAATATCTTATCAAATTTTTAATCCACTTAGAAATTAACTGAGTCCAAATCCTGATCGAATCAGGATCAAATTTTTCTTATAATCGGATTTGATCATATCAATCCCAATGTGAGTCGAACTGAATCTAATTTAGTTAGACTTATTCCAAAGCTCTTTACTTAATCAAATTGAGTCAATTAGTAATCTAATTACTAATTAATTCTCTATAAATAGTAGAGTTTTAGTCTCAGTGAGACTCTCCCATAGAGTCCTAATCCACATAGGACTCTTCACCAGAGTCACAATCTAATTGGACTCTTTCAGCCATCAGATCTAATCAAGTCTTCTAATGCATGTGATCTCATAGGTTCGAATCTAAGTCAGTAGCATAAGAATAACTTTCTATATCAATCGATGTAACCATCTAGCAATGATGATCTGACGATCGGATAGGTCGAAGTATTACAAAGCAACCTTCTAGAACCTACTGGTGTATGGTTATCATATAATTCATCCCTTTGACCTAAATGCTCAAGGTGACCTAGAGTTTAACTATCAATCCTAATTAAGTCGACCACATTAAATTTCAACCTTTCAAGTCCATCTCATGGATTACCCTGGCCAAGATTTTGTAAAATTGAAATACACTAATGCATATCTTTTACCAATTCAGAGGGGTCAATTTCATCTTGACTCACACACTGACTTGATAAGTACTTAACTGCATCCAGTATCCTTCCATCACTAAGTTAGAAATTCAGATGATCTGGTACTAAAGTACAGTGAGTTACTTACAAGTCATCATGGTGGTCTCAGATCGGAGGGATACTTATATCCATACCCTTCACGAGCTACTCTTGACAGCAGAGTGCTCGGTACATAATTACGTTCAATGTGAATATACTACTACATTCCATCTACATGCCATAACAGTATCTCAACACTCCTTGGTTAAGAGAATAACCAACTCATACAGCACACAACAACCTATACTTGATATCGCTATCATCCTAGTAATAGCATATCGTTTGGTCACAAATATTTTTAAGGACTTAACGATAAATTCTCCTTTGTCGATTAATAATAGTCTTAAAGACTTCATTACAATATAAGAGTTCAAAGATGATCAATTTGTATTGAAAATGCTAAATAACTTTTATTAATAAAAATTCATATACAATTTACAAGATTAGCACAATCATTTAACGATTAACTTTGGGACACATTTTTCAACATGAAGGCTCCTTATTTCTCAACAAACTCAGCTAATGAGAAAGTCTTAGCCATGCGAGAAGCGAGGGCTAACTATGAAGGACCCCCCATGCCCACAAATTTTAACCATCTAGGCCAAAGACCTTGGTGACCAAGAACGAAGAGCTAACCTAAAGGATCCTCGAAGGCCTCTCGTTCCTAAACAAGCTCAGCTGATGAGAAAAATTTGATCATGCGAGAAGCGAGGGCTAACCAGGAAGGACCCTCGAAGCCCCCACACTTAAATACTCGAGTCAAAAACCATGGATGTCCAAAAGTCAATGGTGAATCTAAATACTACCTATGACTATGGATCAACAAGAGTGAAAAAGTTTTTTGCTGACATAAGGTGTTGGAAGTGATAGTGTTCGAAACAAATTAACATTACTACCTAAGACTATGGCACCCAAATAGCATAAAAAAGAATATGCATAGGTAAGTATCAACATGACATTTCAACAAATTACTTCTTTAAATTCTGAAGATCGGATCAACCAGTTACAATACATGCCCCATGGATAACGGACAACAAAACAAATATACATATTTACATCAATATGATCAGCCATCAAAACTCCTGGCTGGAACCATTCTTATCCTAAGGATGGTCTTCGGTGATCAGATCTGGTAGGTCTTTGATCGAAGGTGCCCCATCTTTGGCATCATCGGCCTAGGGCACCCCAAGCTCACTCGCAAAAGAACCTCAAGAAGGCCAATGTTGACTTCTAGAAAGATTTGTGTGACCAAGGCCTTGCACTTCCTAAAGCCAATCTCATAGGCTATAATAGAGGCTTTAATCATGTTGAGCATGACTTCGAGCTAGCTGGCAGCAATTTGGACTTCCATCTGCTTAATCTTGTCTTTAGCAACAGCAATTGCTACTTCACTCGTCGCTTCCTTCCAAGTGAGCTCTACCACTACCGACCTCTCCTTGTCAACTGAATGCTCTAGGATAGTGATCATTTCCTTGGTCACAAGAAGCTCATTTCAGAGCCATACAACTTTTCTGTAGCATCCCACCTCACTTCTTCAGTTGCTTTAGCCGATTCTAATTAGTGTTCCAAGGCGGCAATTCTTTCCCGAGCCATGTAGAGCTTATTTCAGAACCATACAATTTTCTCCATATCACCCCACTTCGCCTCCTTAGCAACCTTATCGATCTTGCACAAGCTTTGGCTAATTGAGTTTTCTCCAAAGCATATATTTTGTCAGTCAGTCTAATATTTTTCCTTCGGTGCTTTACCTCCACCAAAGTCTTATTGCAAGCTTTTTCTCTTTCTGAAGTCCCTCGCTCTACTCTAGAGGTCCTCTTTTTAGCTTGATGAATTTTTTTTTTAAAGACCTCAACCTGAATGCCAATAGGTCAAGCCATGCCTCCTGATAGGAGCGCAACGTGACTGCAAAAAGGCAGCCATCCACAAAACCCATAATGGCCTTATGATATAGAAATAAAACAAGGGCATGAGGAAAATCAAAAGAAACAAAGGGCAAGTTTGGAGGTAAAAGGCTCTATCATTAAATAAAAAGTCACATTTACATAGCTTGACAGACTAAATAGAAAAAAAGAAAGCAAAAGAGTACAAGAAATTTGAAGCTTAAGTGGAGGCATCTACAACCTCGGGCGAAGGACCAGCAGAGGAACCTGGAATGATAATCATTAGCTGGACAATCTCCTCGATAGGTGTAGGCATCAGTAAAGATGGATCCCTGATGACCACAGGCTCAAACTGTGGTTGTGCTTCAGCAGCCATGACCTCTAGCTACAGCTGCCCTTCGATGGCCACAATTTTCCACAAAGGCTAATCATCATCAACTTCTTCTTCCTCATCTAAAAATGATAAATCCAATTTTGAGAGGTGAGCTGATATCCTCTGACAGCAAAATTTCTATCCAACAATGAAGGCTTTATCATCGAACTTGATTTTCTCCCCTCAATAAACTCCTGTGATGCATGGAACGTCTCCACTGCCAAATAGCCTATCTCAACAATTTGGCCCTCTAGCTTCTTCTCAACCTCGACAACCTTTGCCTACATAGCCTAGCATCTCTTCTTCTTCAAGGACAATTCTGGTTCAGCCGCCTCAACTTTTTCTACTGTCATCTTAAGGTGATTAGCTTCAGTCTCTACCACCTCCACTACTGATGTGGCCTCCATTGCAGCAGAGTCAGCCTCTTCATGCTTCTTATGCTCATTAACAACCTCCAACTGGGCGATCCTAATCGAGTTGGTAAAAACTATGATATAATGTCCCAGCTTTACAATCAAGAAAAGATAGGTTAGCTATGGGAAATACATGCAGAAAGTAGGTTAAGGGAAGACTTACTCGAATGAATGAAGTTATTGCCTCTCTCTATTGGAGGTTCAGACTCAGTCCCTTCATCCTTTCGAGATCATCAAAGAGAAGCATCCCATTGAGTAAATCTCGAGCAACCCTCCAATTCTTCATGGTGGAATTAGACAATGGAACTGAAGATATGCTCAGCCCTTGGTTGGCTGGGATGGTAGTAGGACCTGAGTTGACCTATTCAACTCGAGAGGATGATCGACGAGTGCCCCCAACTTGGGTGGTAGGAACAGGAGCGAAGGCCAAGCTCTGAAGCATGAACTTGGGCAAGGGAAGCTAATACTACCTCGATTGGAGCAGATGAGATCCAAGGTGAGGGTGGTCCCATCATCTACCCAGCATCTGTAGTTCTTTGCTTCTTTTGGACTCCAATAATAGGTGAAGCCTTCCTCTTCTTCATCATGTTCTTCTTCAGCAGTTCAAGCTCTTCGGGCCTCATATCTACATCAAGCCAAAGCAAATTAGTTCAAAAAAAAAGGAAGAGAAAAAAAGAGGAAAATATGAAAAGATCAGCCTATCTGATCAATGCTCACCTCAGGGGTTGGCTGGACTAAGACCAATGTTGAAGAATGTCTGCTCTGACAATAGCTACTTCAATGGCAAAATCTCATATTCATACAAAAATTTAAAGTGCTATGTATCCTCCTTCCCTAGTGATGGAATTTAAAGAACTGACTCCCTTGGACACCCCCATCGAGCAAGTCCCCAATCTTTGATTGAAGAATAAGAAACAAAGAAGAAGTGCTCCTTCTAGCTATGAACCGAGGAAGGAGCACCTTTTATCAAAGAAGAAAATCCCTTTTGGGGGAAGAAATATCATCAGCCCTTGATGTAAAGATGTTGCTTAAAAGTGGAAAAGATCGAAAAAGGGGGATGGATGGTTGGACCTTGGCCAAAAAATAGGTGATGAGGAAGCCACAAATAAAATGCCAAGAATTTTGGCACCACCGAACTCAAGGATATACCCAAAAATTTGAAGAGCTAGATGATGAATGGGTGGAGGAGAAGCCTAAGCCATGGCTAGAAGACCTCCTCATATAGACCAAGCTGACCAAGGGGAGGTCGCAAATCTGACCACTTTGCCCAGGGAGTTCCAACTCATATTTGAAAGGACTCCCAAACTAGGCCTGGAGCAAGCTCAAATTGTCCAGGTCCAATACCAACCAGCGGTGTCTTGGCACGAAGGACTCATCAGCCTCGCATTTGGCATCAACTCCCCGGGGTTATCCCTCGAGGAAAGGACCGAAGGACTAGCCCCCTGCTGTATTCTCTTATCCACCCATCCTAAGCCTAGAAGCCAAATGAAGAATCAACTAAGAAAAAGAAGTGAGAGAAAAGGTTGGAATAGAAATACTAACAAGCGAAATAGATAAGACAGAAGAAAGGATCGACGAGAAGAAGGTTGGGGATAGGCTAGAAAGACCAACCTGCTCAACCAGAGATTACTCAGCTGAGAAACCTAGAGGGATAGCCAGAGAATGCTAATGAGGTCTTGGTCTTTGCTAGAGAAACACCACTATCACAGGGGATGTTGTCTAGAAAGGTAGCAACCTAAGAGGGAGGGGTGAATTGGATTCTTTAAAAATTTTAACCAAATTTAAACTCTTAACAAGTATGTGCTTCAAAGTAACTTAACTTAGTATGGTTGTGAGGTGAATACAATAAACTACAACGAAATTAAGATATTAAAGTAATAAGACAAGAATTAAATGCAACTAAAGAAAGCAAGATGATGAAGCAAAGAAGAACTAAGGGCACAGCACAAACACAAGAATTTTAAAGTGATCCAGTGTAACTCTGCACCTACATCAATTCTTCAAGCTCTCTTTGAAAATTCTACTATAATCAGTTTAATTATAGTGTATTTATTTTTCAAATTTACAAACAAATCTAGTTGATTTTTTGAAATCACCAACCAAAATCTTACACCGACTGTTTTTCAGGCTCATAATCAATCCAGTTGATTTTTTGAGCTCACCAACTAAAATCTATAATATCCAATTCTAGACTTGGACGAGCCTAATCTCTAAGTTTTTTTCCACCAAAAAAACTTACAGAGAAAATAAAATTACAAAAAAAAATTTCAGCACAAAAAATAAAAATAGAAAAATAAACTCTTTGAGTGCGAAGAAGAGGCTGAAAGATTGGCTCATTTCAAGCTTTATTTTCTCTTCTTTGAAGCTTAAGAGGATGCTTGAGATGTTATGGAAGATAGCACTTGAATGCCCTTTGAATTCAAAGTTTGAATCCTCTCTTTTTTTCTCTTTTTGATGTGCAATAGAATTTCCTAAATTTGAAAATAATTTCTATCTTAATCTCCTTTAATCTTGCTTCCAAATTGATTCTTTAATTTTTTATAGGATTGGAAGAGGTTTGAGAGTAAATTTTAGCCATTGGAAGGGCTGAACTAACCATTAAAAATAAAAAAAAATAGCTGCTAGAAAAGTGCAAGAGACTAGCCGTTATTACTGTCCCCATGAATCGAGTCGGCTCCATTTACATTCGAGCAGACTCGATTTGCAGGTGAGCCAGCTCGGATTGAAATTGAGCTGGCTCAAGCAAGGATCCTAAAAATGTAGTTCTCTGTCTTTCTAAGAGAGTCGATTCAAATTGAAATCAAATTGACTCGAGATTGTACCAGTCTTCTTCTAACGTGCCAGAGTCAACTCAAAACTTTTCGAAGTCGGCTTCAAACCTTTCAATTTCATTTGTCTTCATATTTTGGCCTTTCAAATTTAAATTTTCTTGACCCCAATGCTTCCAAATGATATTTGTTTTTTTCAATTTCATTTATCTTCACAATGAACTAGCCAAACTTGTGAGAATTTATTCTTTTAAGTACTTTAGCTTGACATCTTGAGAGGATTTGTTCTTATGATAAATTCTTTATTTTGGATATTTTTAAAAAATTCTCATCCAATCTTGAAATACATGATTAGAATCATAATTACTTAAAGTTTGATAATCATCAAAATCAATTATAAGGTCAACAATCTCTCCCTTTTTGATGATGACAAAACTTTGAGTATATGCATAATTAAAATAAATAATATATTTTAATATATTTTTCCAATATGTATCATGAAGTAATAAAATTAAACACATGAATGCATACTTCATGAATATTTTTAATTAATCTTTTGGTTCATTGCACATAATTGGTTCATTGTACGTATTTCATATATTCATATCAAAATAATGTTTCAATTCAAATCAATGAGTATTAAGATTTCATTTTAAGCATCAATTTATTGGATTTTTTAAGTATTAATCCTTTAAGCATATACTCAATATCACTCTCCCTCTTTCTGATAGCATCAAAAAGGTTCATGAGAAAGATCAAGAAAAATCATCAAAATAAATAAGATGTAAAAATGTATCAAATTCAAAAAACATCAAATTAAAAAATATATATATCAAAATTTATCTCTTTATCCAAAGTATGTTCAAAACATTGCTTTTTTTTCATAAATTAGCTTGAATTCAAATATTAATAGCTTTCTCCCTTTTTGAATGAATATGACTCTTTAATCAAATTTTCAAATAAGTACTATTAAGCTTTAAGTGGAATAGAGCTTTTTCAAAAATTTGAACATGAAATCAAGTACAATATTTAATTCAATATTTATTTTTTTAGTAAATTTCAGTCCATTAAGTTTAAAAAAGGTATGTATCGAAAATGTATCGAGCAAGTTAAAAATAGTATCAAAGCAAATGAAAGTCACTTTTTCAAATTCATTTCTTGAGTATAAGTTGCTTCAATGCAAATAATTTATAAAGATTTTTCAATATACATCAAAAATTCAGTATCATATTCAAATTTATAAATATGTTTCAAAATCAGATTTAAAAATTTATTTCTTAGAGTAAGAATATGCTTCAAATTCATTTTAACTCCAACTAATTCTCTAAAAACAAGATAGAGCAATCAAATCATATAAATCAAATTGGATGATTACATATAAGCTTAAGTTAAGAACATTATAAAATAATTGGTTGAGAATTTAAGATCATAATTCAATTTTTTTAGTATAAATTAATTTGAATTTTCAATCAAATCAAGATAATAAGCAACAAACAAGCATCTCTCCCCCTATTTTTAAGAGTAATTGTTAGAAAATTTTTTTTACTATTTTAGTAATATTTTCCTTCCTTATTTATCATAATTAATGATGAATAATTTAATTATATACCTTTTCTCCTCCTTGTTCTTTCAAATTAAGCACATTTAATATGAACTTAACTGATACCAAATTTAACCTTTAAATTTAGATTATTTAACTTTCAAATTCATATTTTCAAATTCAAAAGTATTTTCAAATTCAATTTTTTCTAATTTTTTAATATATTTTTTCCCTTAGTTTTATAAATAAAGCCATTTTCAAAAAATATAATTTCAATAATGTATTTAGGAAATAGCCATAGAACTTTTCAATTTTAAACATTTTCAACATTAAAGCCAAAATTTTAGCAAGAAAATCACTTTGAGCTTTAAATATTCAACGAAGATGAAATTTTTTTTGAAAAATATGGCCTTAAAAATACTTCTCTCCTTTTTGATACTAAAGTAGATCATTTAAAAATATATTATAAGAATTTGTCTCAAACATTACAATAGTAAGAATATAGCCATAAAAATTTAAATTTGAGACATAGTACACCTTTCCTTTGTTAAAAGATAAAATGATGAAATTTAAGGTAAGAATAAACTATTTAATATCAATTATAAGAATTATGATACCAATTATGATAAATTTTTTATAAAAAAAAAATTTGATACCAATTGCTTTAAGATTCAAATCAATTGACAATTTTCTTAAAAAAAAATTCTTAATACCAATTAGAGATTTTATATGTTGCATTTGGGTTATTTTTGATGCAGCTTAATAAGAAGCTTTATTAGCCTGCTTTTTCCTTAGTTATTGGAATTTTGAGAAAATGTCGTCTTATATTATAACAATGTGTTGTTCTTCAATCTTGAGAGAACAGCTAAGGTACTGGTTTGCATTTGTTGATACATGGCTGCTGCTTCAATATGTAACTTGTTTTGTAAATCTGCAAAAGTTTTAGATGAAAAAGTGATAACTCATTTTGTAAAGAGTATGTTTTGGTTTGATTAAATGATTTTTCTAAGGTAGGGAGTTCCAGGGTTTGGGGTATCTGTCAAATCAATAGTTCCTTGATTGTTTTAAGAGGATAAGACATAATGATCTATCAAAATTGAGAAATGTTTTAGAACAGATTCTTCTACATGATTGATTAACCATGTTAGAGCTTTATGTAACTCCCTTTTCGTAGATGGCGACTACACTAGGAAAAGATAACTCTCCTGCTTTTCTGGTGTATCAGTTAGGTCCTACCGTCTTGTGCTGCACAAACTTTATAAGAACTTGGAAACCTTCCTGCTAATCTGCTGGTGTGCAGTGTGACTTATTCTCTGTATACTTGGAACATCCTTTTAATTGTTATGTTCCTGATATTCTGCATCCACGGATGGCTGCCTCCAACTTATCTGGACTAATCTTTGTGCCATGGACGCCTGATCCCTTTTCTCAATTTGTTCACACAATAGATTTTAACCAACCTAACATACTCCAGTCAGATATAATAATATGTTGTGCTTTATCTTCTACCATCTATAACTTGGGCATACTATACTAAGCTGCTTTTGTATGGGCTGGCCTTCCTTGGGACAAACACATCACCATCCCTCCATCCTGAAACATTTTTAATGGATAAAATAATAGAGGAGCGAACTAAGCCATATTTGGTACTGGTTACATGGTACGTTAATCGAGGACAATATGCATTCTTTCAGCCACAACAGCACCTCAGACCAGAGACTTGAAGCAACACTGTGTGATGGGAAATCACCTCCTCACTGGCCACTGGCCCTCATCTTTCCACTACTCAAGCAGGTTTTATGCTGTTCAAATGCTCTTCTAATGTTCCCTTGTCCTCCCACCGTTCAGACCTCTATTTAAATGATTTGAGCCTCATCTGGAAAAGACCCAAAAGAACTATTGGACCTCCCCATCTTGGCGTCTTCTTTTCCCTTGGATTAGAAGTTTAATTGATCCGTTCAAACCAGATCAAGAGAATCATCCTGTTAATCTTGGAATTTTCCATCCCCGTTTAAATGCATCTTGATTATATCCCTCCTAATAATAAGGTAATGGGTACCTCCGCCCCGTGCTATCAGCCAACGTATCTTTTTTTTCCACCTCTTTTCCCTTTCACGCACCGATGTCGACCAAGAGCATGCATGAGCCCGTAGGATGTTGATGTGACCAGAAAAGACCGGCATGGACCGATGGCTTGGACGAATAACAAATGATGTGGCATGGGTTATTGTGTGCGTGTTGTAATCGGGGAAGGAGGGATGGCGCGGTCTTGATCAATGTAATGTATTACGTATTTTTGAGAGATTCCTTTTCTATATTCTAATTTGTGCCTCCGTGTGTGTGTGTTGATTTTCAATGAAATTAATAAAATATAATAGTTGTTATAAATAAAAAAAATAAAAAAAATAAAATAGAATAATCTCATGATTAGTAAAAGAATTTTAAAATTTGCTTTGTTATTTCATTGTTGAATTATTTTTCTATGCAATATTTTCAAAAACATATTGTGAATTAAGCATTAGACTAATCTGAGTACTAAAACAAATTAAAATGGATAAAATAAAATTAGAATTCTTTTGTTTGTAAACCCCTCTTAATATTTAAAATTACATAGATATCCTCACGAAGTTGCTATTTATATGTGTACTCTTGTAAATATTTTTGTTTGCATATCAGACCATTAAAAATAATTTGGTTGTTTAAATTTTACATTGCTAATTTCTTAACAATATTAGATAGCATGAGTATATATACAAAGAAAAAGGAAAAACAAGGGTATCAAGATAAAACTAAGACTACAAATGGATTGAGTTGACCCATAACCTAACTTGACCCACATAAACCCGATCTGACCCCCTTTAAAGGATCTCTAGGATCGAGTTGGATTCTAGAACTGGGCCTATTCCATTTATTCAAACCTGACCCAACTCGATCCATTTGATTTTTGGGTTAATTTTGGATCTTCTACTCTAATGATTCGACTTGACCCAAACCCATTTGAGCCTTTAAGTCTCGATTTAAGGTTTGTATGGGCAATGTTTTTAGCAAAAGGATAGATTTAAAATTATTTTTATATTCTAATTTGCTTATTATCTATTTTGTACGGTTAATGAAGTTCGTTATAGGGTAATTGAAATGTAGTTAGCTATATTTGATCCAGATCCAATTCAAAAACTAATGTTTTTTGGATTGAGGCCAGGTTGTATATAGACCCAATCTAACTCAAATAATTCGTTGGATCAAAAATTTTGGCTATCAACTCGACCCTACCAAACCTGGTCTTCTATTGAGTTGGTTCTGGGTCCAACATGAGGACTCGATCAAGGAACCAGGTTAGGGTCACTCTTGATCCAATCCGACCAGACCCATTTGCATCCCCTACACAAAACAAGTGTTTTATAAGGACATACATGCAAACATCAATTTTAAGAGGATATTCACACAAATTTCAATATTTAAGAGGGTATGTATGCAAAAAAATCCTACTTCTTAGCATATCATTTTGGATCTGTGTAGCCCTCTCCCAAGATGAACCTGCCTAAAGCAATAATATAACTTTAGCAATAAAACATCAACATGGTGCATTGGGACATTGTCATGTGAATAGCAAAGGTCATTCTAGTTGATTTTGTCACTATCCCTGATCCAAAATGGGATCATATAAGTTACCAACCCTAGGCTTCTAGTGCAAAGTATTTTATCGGACAATGGTCTTCCACATCCAGGAAATCAAGCAAATGTAGTCATCAATATATTTAAAGTAGTCATCGGCACCTACTAGGGTGCTATTAGCACAGCCTTTTGCATCAAGATTGTGGAGTCTACCAATGCCTACCTCTTCGCCAGCCCTATCTTCAGTGACTACAGCTCCATCAGGTCTTCACTCCTAATCAAGAAGAAGAAGGCCATGTTAAATGTATGCCCTAGAAGCCAATTAGGCCAATACATGTAATCTTTCTAAAGACATAGTTTATAATCTTGACTTATTAATAAAATAAAATTTGGGTTATTCATCCATTTATATTATGTAATGTGTCTATGAATCGTCCAATAAATTAATAAGATGATAACACATAATTTTAAAAATTAAAAATTTGAGGCATGTATTATTGATAGTTAATTCATGAACTGCTCTCGACCATAGGATCATCACAAAGATGGTGATCGATCCAAATAGATTAGTGCATGGATCGTTTTCTTTTGGATAGATGAGTCTCGAATGTACAATATGGGGATACCGAACGAGAGTGCAGGTATTTTTTAGAGAACAAGAATACTGAGCATGACCAACAAAAGTAGTCATTTGGATATCTATCTTCTCATCATGACATACTCAATGCTGCAGCAGTGTGAATAGTTCTTCGATGTACGGTGCCTCGACTATTCACAATGAGATGCTGTAGTTTGACTACACTATAACTTGATCTCCTAGTCATACAGAATCTTAAGATGTTTATTGGCTATAATAAGTTCATTGTAGGAATAGAGTGTGCACTATATGGGATCTATCGACCCTGGTAGTTAGGAAGAAGTCCTATGAGGATCATGAAACTGAGTTTGAAAGTCCATGATCATGATAGATATGAATGATGAAAAGAAGTTTTCATGAGGATTCACTAAGAACTTAGATTGATTGTATGTATCACTGACCTAAATCCTATCGGAACTCATGATAGAAGAATCGAACCATACGGCAACTGCACCTAGAGGTTCATCTATTAAGTTTTGCTGGATTACACTACATACTGTCAGGTATCACTAATAGGTTGTAGGACTAATTGAGAATTATTTTGATGATCAATAATTCTCAAATTGGCTGAGTTGGAAGGAGTTCCAATCCATTGAAAGAAATTTCAATGATATTATTGATGGAGATCACAACATATTCTTTTACTAAACAAAATTAAACCTATAAGGTCATACAACAAGAGATTTTATCCAGAATCATATAATTGGGCTCATGAGATTCTAATTGGATTTAGATTTGAAAAATCCTATTGGGTTTAGAAAACTATGCTAGCACATGGTAAACTCAAAATCTTCTTTGGACTTGGATCCCTATGAGATGAAAATTGGACCAAGTCAATTACAAGCATTATGGATAGTCAAGAGTTGATTTTTTATTATTAATTAAGTTAAAAAATATTAGATTTGAACCCAATTGGATTAGATCCATGGGGTGCCAATTGTTGGTGAGAGAAAGATGGGGCACATGCCCCATCTGGTTTTGGCATCAAAGGGAGCAAGTAGAGGCACTCCAAGAGTCTTAATTAAAGTTGATTTTGGATTCCTTATGAGATAAGGATCTGATTTGATAGAATTCTTAAATCAAATAAGACTCCATTTTAGCCTATAAAAGGGGCTTGAGATAAGATCTCTAAACCCGAAGCAATCAAAGCAAGCTAGCCTCCATGCCTCCCCCTCTCTTTTTTGCGCTCTTCATGCCCTCTCCCTCTCCTCTCTCTATCATGCCCAAGAGTTGGGCATCCTTGGTTTCCACACCCAAGGGTTGGGTGCCTACTTCCTTCTACGCACAAGGTCCGGGTTGCTGATTTGAGATGAGTTCTTTTATCTTCTTCTTCCTTCTTTAAAGATTACATACTAGTTTCTTAGTGAAAAAATAAAAGAGGAGCTTTTCTAGATCTATCCCATAGATATCTATAGAGGTCAGATGCTTGTACAGCTCAAAAAGAACCGAAGAGATATCCACGATCATTAATTACGGTGAATAATTACCCGTACAAAGGTGAAGATGAGATCTTCTTGGTTTTTTGCTATCACATAATTTTATTTACTACTTATAGATCTTAAGAACATGATAGGGATGATCTCATAAGATGAGATCTAGAAGATGCATGTTAGATTAAATCATTTCAACTGTCTATATAAAATTTTTATTGTTCAAGCATGCATACTACCCTAGATTTTTCTTCAACTGATATGAAAGTGTAGGTTGCATGATTATGTTCTTAGATCTAATATTCAGATGAGATCTAAATTATTTTGCTTATGATTAGATCTCTATTTCAGATTAGATCTGACAATTTATATTTATCAATTATATATGTAATTTAGATGAGATCTGAATTTTATGTTTTCAAATAAGCATGACTGTTAGATTAGATCTAATTTTTTATTTTATTTAAATTTAATTTTTTATGTTATGATCTGAAATTTAAATGAGATCTAAAATATTAGATCAAAAATTTTAATAAAAAATCAAAAAATATAATTCATAAATATAGGATTATTCAAGGATCATCCTGACATAAAATTGTCCTGACATAATAGATGTTATATTGAAAGATTGTCCTAGGATGATATGAGATGAAATTCTAAATCATATATCTAAAATTTAGATTGGATCTAAAATTTTAGATTAAAGATCTAATTGATAAGTAACTGAGTTAGTCTAAGTTCACCCTGACATAAGGTTGCCCTGGCATAAAGTTGTTTATGCTAAAAGATTGTCCTAGGATGATAAGTGATCAAACCCTTTAATCATAAGTCATTTTTTTGAGAAAAAAAAAGAGTTAATTAGATTATGAGATAATTGCACTGTGGTTCATTAATACATGTACTGGTGGGTTCATTAGCCTGATCGGGCTAGCCTAGCCCAACCCACCTCAGCCCTTGGGCTTAGATAGGGTGGGCCAAAAAGCCTGATTGTTATTTGAGCTAGTAATATGACAGCTCAGCCCACCCCATTTTCAGAGTTGAGTCGAGCCAGCCCTATGGGCGAAGTCTATTTTGACACCTCTATAATTAAGAAAGACAGGATTGATGGATACTTGCATCCAATGGCTTGGATTGTTCCAATCATCTAATTTTATCCGATCAGGATCCAATTAGAATATAGGTGGTTCAACAGAAACCAATGAAGATTAAATAAGTGTTGTCCGACAAGAGTCAAGATGAAGGTCGGTATGCCATCCAATAATCAGAGGTTAGTTTGATTAAATATTTTTATTTAATCACAATCATTGAAGGTGTAAGGATTCAATAGAGATCAATAAAGATCAGATTTTATAATATTCAATGAAAACTTGGATGGTACAGATATGCTGTTCAATCGATAAAGTGGTTCAGAGTCTATCTATTGGATTAACTCAAATTCAAATGATAAGGCTACAAATCCTTCATTGAGTTCATAAATCAAATAGAGAGAAAAAATCAAAGAAAAAAATTTTACAAGATACAACAGGACTGATCAAGTGACATTGTCCGGCATCTCGATTGATCTAAGCAAGATGATTTTTTTCAAATCATGAATGTACTGCTGTACATATGGTTTAATAAAAATCCTGAAAAAAAAATCTAATAGAATCTAGTCTAGTCATGGTAGGTGCCAGTATGCTGTCTGACGATCATAGATCTGGACCCCTTCACTAGGATCACTCAAATACATTATCAATCTTCTCAAAGGTCTAGCACTACAAAAAAATAAACTATTAGCAATGACTAATTTCCATCAATAATAGTCCCTTTACCATCGCTAATACTATTAGTGATGGCTTACTATCGCTAAAAATTCGATGAAAATAACCTCATCACTAATTACCATTATTAGCATTGACAAATCTACCATTGTTAACAATAGTAATTAACAACAGTTGGCAACCGAAAGCCATCACTAATAATTTTAATTTTTTTCTTAATTAAAGTATTAAGAAACTATTAGCGACAGTATTATCGTTGCTACTGTCATTGCTAATAATTTTTTTAATTTTTAATAAAAATTTTAAAAAACTATTAGCGATGGTAGATACCGTCACTAGTATCGTTGCTAATAGTTTTTAATTTTTTTAAAAAAATTATAATTAAATATTTTAAAATCTATTTTAATCACATTAATAAGTAATAATATTTTTTAAAATCTATTATAAATAAAATAATAATTATTTAATATAATCATATATATATAATTAATTATAATATATTAAAAATATAAATTTTATAATTTTATAAATTTATACTGCTTTACAAGTATCAAAATTACATACATAGCAAAAAAAAAATCATGTAAGATCCTCCTCATCATCCTTCTCATGCTCTTCCTGCTCCTGTATGTCCCTTTTAGTAGCTGGTGGATGAGAGCTGGATGTCCAAGCATCCTATAATGAAAAAAATAAAATATTATTAATAAATTTTGATAGAAAAATATATATGTTAATATGGAGATATATATTTTGATATACTACTTCGATTCTTGAATAGATTATTTCTACATATTTCATTCGATAATATGAAACTATAGACACCCTCAGTCCATCATTTGGATGGTTAGAAGATTGAATTTTTACCTCCTATATCTTCTTTTTGGACTCAAACCTAAACATATAAAGCTTCTAAATATAAAAATTTAAAATAAATAAAAAAAATTATTAATAGACTTACCTACTGTGATGGCTGTGACAACAAGCCCAGCTGATCATATCGATATGGTTCAAAGAATCTCAACAATTGTATCGCAGACGGCATCTCGAAAGCTCTGAGATCATTGGCTCCAAAATCTCTGCATGACCTCCTCCATATGTGCATCAACCCATGTCTGGATCGTCGAGCCCTAAGAGGAGTATCAAGTTGCTGGAGTGTCGAAGCTATGGCCGAATCCTATGACCCAACTCCTACTCACCCCTTCGATGTGTGGGAATTTCAGTGTAGGGGTAAAAAGGTAATTTTAAAATTTTTTCAAAAATTATAATTTTACAGTAAAATTTATTAATTAATCTAATTAATTAATATATATTAACCCTATACAAGGATCTAAATATGATATATGTAGCATGCATTTAAATTTAAAATTTAAAATTCTACAGTAAACATTTTACTGTTATGTGTTTAGAACACATTACCTTCATGCGGGTAGTCGATCATCGTAATCTGATCACTGTTGGAAAGGTCTGATCATCGTAATGTAGCCACATAATACGTCTGACCTCCGTGGATCATCCACACGAAGCTTTCGGTCTGATCGGCTCCTCCCGAATGTTAGTTCGTCGCAGAACCCTTTCGACGGTCGATGCTGATCGAACTCCTTCGATCGATGTCTGTCGACTCTTCAGATGCTTTGGATCATCAGCAAAGATACTTGAGAGGATGATGAAGCTCTTTCTGAAGTCTGGTGGGCTCACGACACTCGTAGCTCACATTCTCACTTTCCGAACCCTAGGCAGAAACCCTAGGGTACTCATAGAAAATCTTGCACCCACTCTCTTTCTTTTCTTTTCTCTCGAAATTTTTTTGAACTTTCAACTCACGCCCCAGGCCTTCTCATGCAACCTTTTCTCTCTCAAAAAAGCTCTTACGCATTCCCCACCTTCTCTTCCCTTTTAAAACAGTGCAAGACCACGTCTTCACTGCGTGAGAGGATAAAGCTAAGTGGTTGCTCACTTGAATTCAAATCGAATTTGAATTCAAATGCCAACCAACCTATCTTTATCCACTTAAGGTGAGAGAAGAGAGGGGCATGGGCTTCTTTGTGCATGGAGAGTCTACACAAAAAACTTTTTCTCGTGTAGAGCAAGTGGCGCACAAAAGGATAAGGTGGTGCATAGGATTAGTTGCCCATTCAAATTCAAACATCATTTGAATTTGAATGGCCAACCAACCAATCTTTATCCACTTCAAATGGTGCATAAGGGAGGGGCATGGGAAGGCTTCTGCATGGGAGAAAATTCATGAGAACTTGTTTCTCATGAATTCAAATAGGCACAGGTGAGGTGAGGTGGCGCAGGGAGAGAAATCAAAGATGGTTTCAAATGTTAAACCAACCTAATTGAACCAACCTTATTAAAATAGGTTAGGCACAATTAGACTAAGTTAAACCCAACACAATTAGGCTTAATTAGGCTCAATAAAATTCTAATCAAATCAAGAATTGACTAAGTCCAACCCCTGATCAGATCAGGGACCAAACCACCTTGGCGATTAGGTCAACTCTTAACCTAATCGGGTCAAACCCAACTGAATCCAATTCAATTAGACTTGATCCAAAAATAATTACTCAATCAAATTGAGTTAATTAGTGATCAAATCACTAATTAAACCTCTCATAAATACTGAGTCCAAATCCAATGGGCAATCGGACATCAAAGTCCATCGATATCAAACCCTGATCGAAGAGTCCCAAATCAGTGAGACTCTTGACCCCGGTACCTAAAATATATGGAACTCATGATCAGAGAATCCTGATTCTCGATCACAGAGTCCCAGACACGTAGGACTCAAAGTCTCCGAGCATTAGGACTCTTGGTCGAAGAGTCCCAGTCCAGTGGGACTCTTCACCAGCCATCAGATCAGATAGAAACCTCTAATGTGTGTGACCCCGCAGGTTCGAACCTAAGCCGGTAGCACAGAAATCAATTCTTGTACTAATCAAAGTGATCATCTAGCAATGGTACCCGACATTCGGATAGGTCGAATAGTCACAATCGCAACACTCAAAACCTACGCAAATATGGTTACTGTATAATTCATCCCTTTTGACCCCTGTGTATAGGACGACTCAGGGTTAAACTGTCAACCCTGATCAGATCATCTGAATCGTGCTCAACTCAAACAGTCCTGTGACTCCTCACTATGACTACCCTGGCCAAAATTTTGCTAAATTAAAATACGACTGTACACAGCTCCTGAACTGGAGTGGTCAATCCCATGTTGACACACGCACCGACAAGTCAAGTACTTGACTACACCCAACAGTCTTTCGTCACTGAATTAGAAATTCAGGTAGTCCAGTGCCTAAGTGCAGTGAGTTGCTTGCAAGTCACTATGGCGGTCTCAGGTCGGAGGGACAGTTATACCCATATCCCATCGGAGAAAATCTTGACAGCAGAAAAAGCTCCAGAGTCGATCACGTTCAGTGCAGATGTACCCTTACATCTCACCTGTATGCCATACTAGTGTCTCCACACTCCTTGGTAAAGAGGACAACCATCCATATGGCACACAATGACCTATGCTTGATAAACATTGTCGTTCTTGGTAACAACGTATCATTTGATCGCGAACAGGTTTAAGGACTAAACAACAAATCTTCCTTTGTCGAGTCTAAATAGTCCTAAGGACTTCACCACAACACAGGAGTTCATTAGAAGATGAAATAATTTATGATGAATTATGTCAAAATAATTTTTATTTATTTATAATTCATATACTAATACAAGAAAGAGCACAACCGTCAACAGACTGATGATTGGCTTTGGGACACTATTCCCAATAATCTCTCACTTGGCCTAAAGCCAATCGGTGCAGTATCTAATACCCATCTTCGACTTGAAGTCGTCGAACTCTTTCATCGTAATGGCTTTAGTGAATGGGTCGGTCAGATTCTCCTTTCCGTCGATCTTCTGAAGGTCGACGTCATCTCGATCCATGATTTTTCAGATAAGATGGTAGCAGTGCAGAATATGCTTCGTCCGCTGGTGTGCCTTCAATTCCTTCGCCTGAGCAATGGCTCCAGAGCTGTCACAGTAGAGCAGAACTGGACCAACAAGGGAGGGTGCTACTCTGAGCTCGGTGATGAATTTTCTCAGCCACACCGCTTCTTTAGCAGCATCTGATGCAGCGACATACTCTGCCTTGCAAACTGAATCAGCCACAGTGTGCTACTTGAAACTCTTCCAACAGACAGCCCCACCATTAAGGGTAAAAATAAATCCCGACACACTCTTGCTATCATCGTGATAAGACTAGAAACTGGAGTCTGTAAACCCCATAAGTCTCAAGTCCGATTCACCATAAACAAGCCACTGGTCCTTAGTATTTCTTAAATACTTCAGGATACTTTTAACAACCTTACAGTGATTCTCCCCTGGATCATATTGGTATCTACTTACTACCTCTAGTGAGTATGCCACATCTGGTCGTGTACATGTCATGACGTACATGATAGATCCTACTACCAAAGCATATGAAATTCTATCCATACGCTCTCTCTCTCTTGAGGTATTGTCGGACAATCCCTCTTCAAGAGAAAAATTTCATGGCCTATCGGTAGATAGCCTTTCTTAAAATTCTCCATGCTGAACCTCTTCAGCATAGTATCAATGTACGTGGACTGAAATAAGCCAAGCAACCTTTTAGATCTATCCCGATAGATCCTCATTCCTAGGATGTAGGAAATTTCTCTCAGATCCTTCATGGAGAACTGTGACGACAGTCAAATCTTTATTCCCTGTAATGCAGGGATATCATTCTCGATTAAGAGAATGTCATCCACATACAATACAAGAAATATCACTACTGGACCATTAGCCCACTTATAAATGCAGGGCTCTTCTCCGTTCTTAACGAAGCCATACGTCTTGATCGTCCTATCAAAATATATGTTCCAACTTCGGGATGCTTGCTTAAGTCTATAAATGGACCTTTGTAGCCTGCACACCTTAGACTCATCTGTGGATGTGAACCCTTCAGGTTGTATCATATATACCTCTTCGTCCAGCTCTTCGTTTAAGAAAGCTGTCTTCACATCATCTGCCAGATTTCATAGTCCAGATGGACAGCTATCGCAAGCATAATCCGAATAGATTTGAGCATTGTCATAGGAGAAAACATCTCGTCATAGTCTATACCATAATGTTGACGATATCCCTTGACAACTAGACGGGCTTTATAGGTCTCCACCTTTCCGTCTGCACCCCTCTTCCTCTTGAAGACCTACTTACACCCTATGGATTTTACTCCTTCGGGTGGATCAACTAATGTCCACACATCGTTGACCTTCATGGACTCCATTTCAGATTTCATGGCCTCTAGCCATTTCTCAGAGTCAGATCTCTGCATTGCATCCATGTAGGTGATCAGATCCTCATCATTTTCATCAAGTTCGACAGGATCGCCGTCCCGGACCAAGAAACCATAGTATCTGTCCGGTTGATGTGGTACTCTACCAGACCCCTTAAGGGTGCAGGAACAATGGGCTCCGGATCTGATTTAACCAAATCCGGTTCAGGTTCAGCAACTTGTGTCGATATTTTCACCTACCGAACTTTCTCAAGTTCGATCTTAGAGGCAACAGTCCCTTCACCAAGGAACTCTTTTTTCAAAAAGATTGTCTTAAAGCTGACAAACACCTTTTGCTCATCAGTTAGGTAGAAATAATACCCTTTGATCTCTTTTGGGTACCCTATGAAATAACACTTGTCAGACCTAGGTCCAAGTTTGTCCGTAATTAACCATTTAACATAAGTCGGACACCCCCAAACCCTAAGGTGCGAGAGTACTGACTTACATCCTATCCATATCTCATATGGCATTTTGCTTACAGACTTACTCAGAACCCTATTTAAAAGGTAACAAGCCGATTCGAGCGCATATCCTCAGAAGAAGATCGGCAGACCAGCAAACCCCATCATGGATCGAACCATATCCAACAAGATCTGATTCTTCCTTTCAGACACACCATTATGCTGTGGTGTTTCAGAAGGAGTCCACTGAGAGAGAATCCCATTCTCTCCAAGATATGTCAGAAACTCATTGGAAAGGTATTCACCTCCTCGATCAAATCGAAGAGTTTTAATACACTTTTCAGTTTATTTTTCTACCTCATTTTGGAATAGTTTGAACATTTCAAACGACTCCGACTTATGCTTCATTAAGTAGACATACCCATACCTCAATAGGTCATCTGTGAAGGTTATGAAGTAGAAATATCCACCTCTTGCACTTGAGCTCATGGATCCACATACATCAGAATGTACCAGACCCAAGAGTTCACTGGCTCACTCATCTTTTTCAGTAAAAGATGACTTGGTCATCTTTTCAAGAAGACAGGACTCACAGATTGAAAGTGATTTACAATCACCAACTTCAAGAATTCTTCTTGAGCCAACCTATTTATCCTGTTCTTATTGATATGACTTAGCCTACAGTGCCAAAGGTAGACTTCTGACATATTATCCATTCTAGGGCATTTACCGGAGGTTTGAACCATATTAACAGGCTATGATAGTAAGTAAATTCAATTATTTAGTTGTCCAACAAACATTGTAACACCATTTAAAATGACTTTGCAAATATTTTTTTTTATTAAAAATTTATAACTGTACATGGCCAAAAGGCCTCCAGAAATAATATTTAATAAAAAGCTTGGACAATAGTGACATTCATTCAAAATTACATTACGAGAGTTGATTACAAGGTTCATGATTCCTAAAGCTAGAACTGAAACTTTACTTCCATCTCCAACGTTCAAGAACCTCTCGCCTTCATCAAATCTCCTACTGACCTGCAGACCCTGCATTGAATTACAGATATGATAAGGGCTTCCGGTATCCAATACCTAGGCAATAGTATCACAAATAGAAAAGTTGCAAGGTGTTATCATATAATTATCTTGCTTCTTCTTCGGCCTGTTTGGGTCCAGGGAGGCAATGTATAGAGGACAGTTCCTCTTCCAGTGCCCCTGCTTCTTGCAAAAGAAGCACTCCGCCTGGCTCTGGTCGGGCTTGCGCTTCTTGGTCTGACCCTGTGCAGACATCCCAGCATGCGGCTGCACCTTCTTATACTTCTTCTTCTTGTTCTTCTTCCCTTTCTTAAAGGGTCAACGATCAGAAGAAGACCCTCCCACAATATTCACCGACTCCTTATGGAGCTGGTGGTCCTTCTCAAAGTTCTACAGCAACCCCAACAAGCCATGGTAGTTCACTGCAGGCTTTGTCATCCAAAAATGAGTAAGAAAGGGGAGGAAGGACTTGGGTAAAGAATTAAGGATCGCATCCTTACCGAGCTACTCGTGCAAGGGAAAGTCCACTTTACTTAGGTGCTCAATCATCTCGATCATGTACAGTACATGATCGGTGACTGAGGCCCCATCCTTCATCCGAGCATTGAAAATGACACAACTAGTTTTGTGCCTTTCAACGTCTGCCAAAGGAGTCATTCAACATTTGAAGCATCTCCTGTGGCTGGGCATTCTCGAACCTGCGACTGAACTCATCATTCATTGCCGCCAGTATTTTACACCGATCGGTGGTGCGATCGTTGAGCCACTTCTGGTAAGTATCTCAGACTGCCTCTCTAGCATTCAGGGCTGGCTCCTCAGGTGCCGGATCCGTTACTACATAAAGGATCTGCTCATGTTCAAGGATAATTTTTAATTTTTGATATCAGCTATCAAAATTAGGTCCCATGAGCTTGTCATTATCTAATAATGATCGGAGCGACAAGGTAGTGGCCATAGCTACATAAAAGAAAATCAAACCTTTATTAGTACATAAATTATTAATACTAAAGACTTGGACTTTAGTCTAAAGTTTCTTCCACTATTTATATGAACTGATAGCCTCAACCTCCAATTCGAGGAATTACTTTAATTACTTAGTGGGTACTAGAATCCACACAGACCACACACGAGCCCAACTTTGGCTGGTCAACCCATGTGCATCTATGGATAGGTTCATAACCAGTTATTTCTCTAAATAATTTTTAGTAATTTATTTTGCCCCAAAACCTAATCAGCAAGCTTTGGCCTCCACTGAAAAGATTTGGTTAGGTCCAACCATTAACATGACTTGATTTAGTGAATCTGACCAATAAATGATCAGGCCCGACTTTGGCCGGCCAACCTGACCACCATCAGAAAGACTCAACCAAATTATCATATTATGAATGATAATTTCATTAGTCAATAAGCACCAGGCCTTTGGGCCTCCAGTGATTATTAAACTAATGGACTCATTATCACTCACTTAATGGGAGGCTATGACTTAGTTATCACTATAACTTAATCATTTTTAGGGACCTAATAATTTTTTGAGGATTTTATTAAAGGATAGAAGAGAAGAAATTAACCAGCTAATTTCAATCCTCCCACTGACTTCACCAAGTCAGATTAAAAAAAAATTAATTAAAGCCGGCATTAGGAGCACCTAAATCAGTCACACTGATTTACCTAATGACATGGGTAAGCCCTAATCACCAAGTGATCTAATCAAAACCTAACTCACCAGGTTGGTCAGGTAAGTGAGATCAGTGGAAGGGATATGCCATTAACTCGTCAAAGATCGAATCAATGCGAGTGGCTCCCATTTAAAAATCACTGATCAGACTGTCGAACTTACCTTAGACATCAACCGGTTCATTAGTTTTAATTTGATCAACTTAGTAAATAGGGTTCCACCACGTAGCCATGAATTAAGTCCATCTTGGTCTAGTTAAAGATATGGACCCATTCAACTACAACTATTGGAGTTGAGTCTAGAGTGTCCTTGACCTAATCTAATTCAATTTCTGATTAGATTTGACCAATTACTCTAATTTAGTCCATTTCTTTAAGCTAACCTTAAGTCTAACCCAATTATGGACCTAATCCATCTACCCATTGACCCATAAGTTTATGCAATTATCTTAGGTCTTAATTCACAATTCTAGACCAACTAGACAACACTTAATTCTTTTAATTAAGTATTTGAGCTGATGGGTCAGGATATGGTATTTCAAAAATAATTTTTAAATTTAAAAGATTTTATTTTCTGTTCACTAAATGTGTTGACTCATTTCACAAACAGATCAGCACATTTCATAAACAGTAATCCTATTGCTAATAATAGAAAATAACTCAATCAAAATAAATCATGAATATTCTTTTAGATCTAATCTAATACATTCATGATAAATTTTATAATTGAACCTTTACAATTAAGTCCTTTCACTGCTTCGTCTGTATGGGATATAATCGCTCGGCTCCCCTACCGCCATAGGAGAACCCCATCGAATGAGAGGAGAGGACCTTTAAACTCTACTTTTCTCCTATGACCGGACGACCATGGCAACCAACCCAATTAGACTACTTGCTACTTGGATCAAGTATATCTAAATATACCAATTACAAAATTTAAATTTCTAATTTCTAATTTTGAATTTCAAATTTGAAATTTCAAACAAATTTCAAATTTCAAATTTCAAATTTTGAATTTTAAATTTCAAATTTTAAATTTTGAATTTCAAATTTAAAATTTCAAATAAATTTTAAATTTTAAATTTTAAATTTTGAATTTCAAATTTTTGAATTTTGAATTTCAAATTTCAAAGTCAAATTTTAAATTTTGAATTTTAAATTTTAAATTCAAATTTAAACTTTTAGATTACTACTTAATCTACGCATGAAAATGTATATCATATTTTAGAACCTACTCTGATACCATTTATGGAATTTCAATGCAGGGGTAAAAAGGTAATTTTGAATTTTTTAAAAAATTATAATTTTACAGTAGAATTTATTAATTAATCTAATTAATTAACATGTATTAACCCTATACAAGGATCTAAATATGATATATGTAGCATGTATTTAAAATTAAAATTTAAAATTCTACAGTAAATATTTTACTGTTATATGTTCAGAACACATTACCTTCGTGTGGGTAGTCGATCGTCGCAATCTGATCACCGATAGAAAGGTCTGATCATCGTAATGCAGCCACACAATATGCCTGGCCTCCATGGATCGTCCACACGAAGCTTCCGATCTGATCGGCTCCTCCCGAATTCTAGTTCATCGTAGAACCCTTTCGATGGTCAATACTGATCGAACTCCTTTGATCAGTGTCTGTCGACTCTTCGGATGCTTTGGATCATCAGAAGAGGTACTTGAGAGGTTGATGAAGCTCTTCCTGAAGTCTGGTGGGCTCACAACACTCGTAGCTCACCTTCTCACTTTTCGAACCCTAGGCCGAAACCCTAGGGTACTCACAAAAAATCCTGCGCCCACTCTCTTTCTTTTTTTTTCTCTCAAAATTTTTTTGAACTTTCAACTCACACACCAAGCCTTCTCACGCAACTTTTTCTCTCTCAAAAAAGTTCTTACGCATGCCCCACCTTCTCTTCCCTTTTAAAATAATGCAAGATCGCGTCTTCACCGTGTGAGAGGATAAAGCTAGGTGGTTGCTCACTTGAATTCAAATCGAATTTGAATTCAAATGCCAACCAACCTATCTTTATCCACTTAAGGCGAGAGAAGAGAGGGGCATGGGCTTCTTTGTGCATGGAGAGTCTACACGAGAAACTTTTTGTCGTGTAGAGCAAGTGGCGCACAAAAGGATAAGGTGGCGCATGGGATTAGTTGCCCATTCAAATTCAAACATTATTTGAATTTGAATGGCCAACCAACCAATCTTTATCCACTTCAAATGGTGCACAAGGGAGGGGCGTGGGAAGGCTTCTGCATGGGAGAAAATTTACGAGAACTTGTTTCTCATGAATTCAAATAGGCGCAGGTGAGGTGAGGTGGCGTAGGGAGAGAAATCAAAGGTGGTTTCAAATGTTAAACCAACCTAATTGAACCAACCTTATTAAAATAGGTTAGACACAATTAGACTAAGTTAAACCCAACACAATTAGGCTTAATTAGGCTCAATAAAATTTTAATCAAATCAGGAATTGACTAAGTCCAACCCCTAATCAAATCAGGGACTAAACCACCTTGGCGATTAAGTCAACTCTTAATCTAATCGGGTCAAACCCAACTGAATCCAATTCAATTGGACTTGATCCAAAAATAATTACTCAACCAAATTGAGTTAATTAATGATCAAATCACTAATTAAACCTCTCATAAATACTGAGTCCAAATTTGATAGGCAATCGGGCATCAAAGTCCATCGATATGAAATCTTGATCAAAGAGTCCCAAACCAGTGGGACTCTTGACCCCGGTACTCAAAATGTGTGAAACTCATGATCAGAGAATCCTGATTCTCGATCATAGAGTCCCAGATACGTAGGACTCAGAGTCCCCGAGCATTAAGACTCTTGGTCGAAGAGTCCCAGTCCAATGGGACTCTTCACCAGCCATCAGATCAGATAGGAACCTCTAATGTGTGTGACCCCATAGGTTCGAACCTAAGTCAGTAGCACAGGAACTAATTTCTGTACTAATCCAAGTGACCATCTAGCAATGGTATCCGATGTCTGGATAAGTCGAATAGTCGCAATCGCAACACTCAGAACCTACGCAAATATGGTTACTGTATAATTCATCCCTTTTGACCCCTGTGTATAGGATGACTCAGGGTTAAACTGTCAATCCTGATCAGATCATCCGAATCGTGCTCAACTCAAACAGTCCTGTGACTCCTCACTAGGACTACCCTGGACAAGATTTTGTTAAATTGAAACATGACTGTACACAGCTCCTGAACTGGAGTGGTCAATCCCATCTTGACACACGCACCGACAAGTCAAGTACTTGACTACACCCAGCAGCCTTCCATCACTGAATTAGAAATTCAGGTAGTCCAGTGCCTAAGTGCAGTGAGTTGCTTGCAAGTCATCGTGGCGGTCTCAGGTCGGAGGGACAGTTATACCCATATCTCATCGGAGCAAATCTTGACAGCAGAAAAAGCTTCAGAGTCGGTCACATTCAGTACAGATGTATCCTTACATCTTACCTGTATGCCATATCAGTGTCTTCACACTCCTTGGTTAAGAGGACAACCATCCATATGGCACACAACGATCTATGCTTGATAAACGTTGTCATCCTTGGTAATAACGTATCATTTGGTCGTAAATAGGTTTAAGGACTAAACGACAAATCCTCTTTTGTCGAGTCTAAATAATCCTAAGGACTTCACCACAACACAAGAGTTCATTAGAAGATAAAATAATTTGTGATGAATTATGCCAAAATATTTTTATTTATTTATAATTCATATACTAATACAAGAAAGAGCACAACCGTCAACAGGCTGACGATTGGCTTTGGGACACTATTCCCAACACGGTGGCCCTGAGCCATCCCTCGAGGTCAAGGAGGGGCAGAGAGGATGGGTTCTCACCATGCCACGATACGAGATTTCTGTGTAATCTGCCTGTACAATTTAGAAACTCATTAGTGCATACATATCAGTATATATAAAAACTTAATAAATAATATTTTAAGTTTGTTACCACGATCTATCAAGACTTAGGATCTAAGTAGTCACCAGCCCTCCTAGACTGGTGTACAATCCAGCTGCTGTATCTATAATAAATAAATAATAAAATTAAATTAATTAAAATATACATGTGATCAATTCAATATGAAATTAATTTAAGTGTAAAATTTTTACCAATCTATCGACTACAACATGTGTGCCAACGGAGCTGCCAGTATGCTTGATCGGATGCTGCTAGACGGATTGATTCTATCGTGCCCTCTGCTACCTACTAGAGTACTCAGTACTCCACTGATCGCAGAAGGCCTCCTATATATCTGTCTACATCCAATGATCTGTGTAAGACTTCCAGTCCGATGGTGATTCAAAACTAGAGTGCTCTATGGAGGACTGCCGAAGGCTGTATAGTTCATCCCGAAACCTCCACATGGCCACCTTCTCGAAGGTCCAACGGCCAACCTCCTCATCCTAAGGAGTCTCGAATCGATAGTATCCCTGTAAGTAGAAGCAATTATGTATTAATAAATAGAATATAAACCTAATATAAATTTAAAAATTAAATATCTTTGACTTACTAAGAACATCTTTCAGGCTGCATCACGAGCCTCTGATGGCCAACTGGAGAACTCGTTCACCGACCTTGGTATCCATCATCGAATGATCCCGATAACCATACGAGGCACCCCAAGCTCTGTAAATATACTGTAAAATTAATTTCGAACAATAAATATTAGTATCTAAAATAGTTAAATTTTAAACATATTCGATGAAGATATAGTACTTATGAGCGGCTTTGAATGTGGATGAGCTCTCTATCCTCCAATCGAGTTTGAGGTGCCATGAGTCAGGCGGGTCCTCTATCATGCCACTGACTTTGAGAGTCGGATGCTACTCCGTATGAGTGTGGGGTCACTAGTGACCGTATATTGTCCGAATTTGAGAGTATCAAGACATCATAAAGAATATTAAATTAGATAATAAAAGATAAAATAATATAAAAAAAAATTAAAGTATTAAAATTTATTATATGGTATGTCTGGCGTAGAACCATACAAGCTGGCTGGCTATATAAGAGCTATCTCCTCGGCTGTGATCTATAATATCTAAAAATAAAAATAAATAGATTCATAAATTAATTATACAATTATGGGTGCCAATAACCCAATGATCTGTAACTAAGTTAATTGAAACTAAAAAACTATTGTAATTGATATGTTTCAAGCCTAAATTGACACGGAGGGAGATATTTTAATATACTACTCTGATTCTCAAATGGATTATTTCTATACATTCTATTTGATGATACAAAGCTATAGATACCTCCGATCCATCCATCAGATGGTTAGATTGAATGTTGACCCTCTTGTATCCATCCCTTCTATCTCAAGTCTAAACCGGCACAGAAGATTATATTTTGATATACTCCTCTGATTCTCAAATAGATTATTCCTATACATCACATTCAATGATACAGATGTATCTACACCTCCATCCCATCCATCGAATAGGAAAATTGACTTTTGACCCCTAGATCTCCTTCTTCTGACTCAAACCTAACTATGTGAAGCTTCTAAATATAAAAATTTAAAGTTGAATGAGCGACAATGAGCTCCGCTACTTGACTTACATACTATGATGGCTGTGACAACGAACTCAGCTAAATAAGAGACAAGTAATTAAAATATTGACCTTTACATATGAATGCCCTCAAGATAGGGAGCACAATATTCTGGAGATTTGAATCTTTCTTATTTCTTGACTTAATTCTGCCTTTTAAGCATGCATCTCGAGTCCAAATATTGCAGATTTTTTCATGATAAATATGCAAAAGAGTATGAAATCATGGTTAAAAATCAGCTTGCTGCAGTTGATGCCCGGATCTTGTAACCTCTAAAGGTATGTTATACTTGTATTCATCATGTTTATCTGAAAGTAGCTTACCCACAATAATTTGAGATCACATCTTTCGAATGCTTCAGCTAAAGTATCATGACTCTGGGAGGCCCGAGCTTGGCCCGAACCCATTGAAAATTTTTTAAAAAATAAAATAGAAACTTAAAAATAGAACTTAAATCAGAGACCAACAAGTAAACAAGAGAACGAGGAAAAGAAGAAGGTTCAGATCTGTCACTAAAAAATAAGGCATTGCAAGTTTCTATACACCTTTAACCACGAGGTGGCTTCAAGCGATTGTCTGTGATGTAACAGACCGTCCAAGCTTGCTTTGCAACTACAACAACAAGAATAGAAATGCATCACCTCCATCGATCTCTCTTTAGACTCTTTAAGCGAATCTCGCACAGGCAGTCATCATAGCTTCCCCGAGCCTCCGACTGCCTCCCCGAACCCCCCATCCCTACTTGAGTCCAGCACAAAAATTCTTTTCGAGCTTCGGGGTAGGCTTAGGCCTGATGATTTTAGAAAAAATCAGACCCGAACCATCCCTTGGTCCAAACCCGAGCCTGGCCCGAATCCATTTAGGTGGGCCCGAACCATGAGGTGGCTGCAAAGTAAGAAGGCTGCAAACTAGGAGTAAATTTTTTTAAAAAAAATAAAATAAAAATTTAAAAATAGTTCTTAAGTCAAAGACCACCAAAGTAACAAGAGAAAAAGGAAAAGAAGGAGGCTCAGTTCTGTCATTAGAAAATAAGGTATTGCAAGTTCCTCTATACCTTTAACTATGAGATGGCTGCAAACAGTTATCTGCGATATAACAGACCATCCAAGCTTACTCTGCAACTACAGCAATAAGAACAAAAATGGATCTCTCTCTGAACTCTTTAGGCACATCTCTCACAAGCAGTCATCATAGTCTCATCGAGCCTCCGACCGCCTCCCTGAGCCCCCCATCCTTATCCGAGCTCAGTCTGAAAATTTTTTTCAAGCTTTGGGGTGGGCTTAGGCCCAATGATTTTAGAAAAAATCATATCCGAACCATGCCCTAACCCAAGCTCACTGGAGAGCTTCTCGGAGTGGCTCCACATTCTGAGAATAATATTAATTTTAATAATATTATTAATTAAAATTAATAATATTAATAATAATATTATTAAAATTAATATTATTATTAATAATATTATTAATTTAAATTAATTAAATATTATTAATTTAAAACTAATTTAATTAAATATTATTAATTTAATTTAAATATTAAATTTAATTTAATTAAATTTTATAAATATTAATTTAAAAATATTAAAAAATTTAAAATAATGATATTTGGCAATCGCTATACAGCCATTGCTACCGCTGTCACTAATACTCACAAAACCCATGGAGGCGGCACTACGGCACAGAAGTGGTGCTGTGCGGTAAGAGACGACGCTGCATGATAGGAGAAGAAGGGGAAGGGGGAAGAAAGAGGAAGATGGGGGGAAGAAGTGGGGAGGCGGGCTAAGGGCTCAAAGAGGTGGCCAGAGGGAGGCAGTCAACAGCTCGAGGAAGCCGGATCCGATGGCGGAAGAAAGAGGGGGACCGAAGATAGCTGGGGGAGGCAGGTCGGGGACTTAGGGAGGCGATCGGGGGCTCGAAAAGGTGGGAGGAGGCTGGAGATAAAACATTCAAAGATAAAAATCTAAAATCAAAATCAAAGATCGATAAACAATCTCAAATTCTTTCTAACAAATAGAGAAGTATAAGTTTCAATTCTAAGAGAAAAAAATCTATCACTAAATATTGCAAATCCAAGGTCAAAAATTGATGGCCAATTCATCTAAGATTTAGGATGCTAAAAATTTTCTTAGCATGATAGATAGGAGAGCTACTTGTGAAAATCACATAACAACATCCAAAATAATCTAAAATTAAAAATATTATTCTTTCCATTATCAATAAAGTTTCTGTACAAAGAATATCAAATTAGATCATTTATCATAAATTTTTAACTCGAAGAGTCAATACTGTTGACTAGCTCAAAATAATCTAGATCATCATACTTTTGCTATGCACTTTGATTTAAACCATCAAAATTTCTTTGGATGCACTAAATGGCCTTCAGTCAAAATATACTATTATATTAAAAATATTTATAATTTAAATTTTAGATATACTCAAGAAAAATTTTTAATTCTTGTTCCCAATATACATCGAACAAATTCATCCAAATTAATCCTTAAGTCAATCAACACATTCAAAACCATCTTATAAGTCAGTTACTGTAATTCAACATGAATTAGATTTTGACTTTTCTTGTAAATTTATCTAGATGATTCCAAATCAAACTTTTATAAGTAAAAGTAATTAGAAAAATTTTTCAATGATCCATAAATTAAAAGGCCTTAAATCATCACACATAAGTAAAACCGACTCAATCATCTTTATAGAATTTCTTTCCTAAGATCTTTAGCATGTATAAAAAAAAATCTTCCATAATAATCATGCAAGCTACTTAAGACCAAATTTTTTATTCAATTCTAAATTTTACTAGGGATCTTAATAATAATGGCAAAAGAACTCTAGATCACTTGATAGTCTCAAAATTTTTAAATTAAAATTTCATATACATCTCATCAATCTCCAGTAGATATAACTAAAATCTTTTATCTTGATCCCAAGTTGACAAATCAAGATTCACATAAAATGAATATTCTACAATCTCAAATAAAATTAATTTCTTCAATTAATAATAGGTTTATTGCAATTTCATATGTGTCCCAAAATCTCAAATAGATATAAATAAGATCTTTTATCTAAATCCAAAGATAGCAATCAAAAATTTTATTAGCAACCTCAACCATAATGGTAGAAAATTTCTTGATCAACTTATACATGTAATCTTTGGATTGAAGTTTCATATATATCCTATAATCTTCGATAGACATAAATAAGATCTATCATTTGGATCCAAAGATGATAATTAAAATTATTAATGATTCCATGGAGATAAATATTCTATGATCTCACAATAAAATTAATTTTTTTCATTAAAAATAGATTTATTTATAATATTTATAAATATACATTCCTTCTAATATATCGGTTTATATATATGATCCACATACTGAGTTCAACTTCCAAAACTATTCTAATGAGATATCATAAGAGATTTATTTTCTCAGTCCAAACCTTAAACAACTTTTAGAGTGTAATCATTTATCTTGCCACTAAATAATTAACTTTAAGACTAGGAGCAATATCATAGTATTACTCCCATATCAAAATTAAGTTTACAATTCACTTAAACAACTAATGATCAAATTAATAATCATAATGCATAGTAACATTTCATGATCAATCCTCTCATCATTACTTTAGATCAAAGTTCAAATAATCATAACATGATTCACAAATTATCAATCATGTATCAAACCTTCTGAATCATTATTCCTCAGTGATCTTTTCATTCATAATCATAAAGTTTAGTCAAAAATTATGAAAATAATTTATACTGCAATCATCATAGATCTAGATCCTAATATACCTAATGTCTATTTATCTATGCTCATCCTCTGTTTGATTTTAAATGTCATAATTTATCCACTTATGCTCTAATATCATAAAAATTATCATGCCTCTAACCTAAGATCGTAAGCTAGAGGTCGCAACAACCACCGTATATTCATAGGAAACTCTTTCCATAAATATGCAAGGCATCTTATCATTATCATAAAACAACAGCAGAGTAAATAGTCAATAGATTAAGTCCAAATTTAAAGATCTAAATTTCAACTATAATATCCCAATAAATTCAATAATATTCAAAAGATCTTATATCAAATTTAATAAGATTTTTAATCTAAAATAAAAGCATCAAGATTCTACTTCTAATCACTCTTCCGTACATATCTCATATCATCTTACTTTCTCAAGATCTGTAAAAATAGTAAAATAGGAGATAATGAGTAAGATAGCCCAGTAAGCAATGAATATTTTAATTAGATTAAATCAAATAATAAAATAAATAATCATTATAAAAAGTAAACATATAGAATTCATCAGTTTAAAATCAATTTTTATATTGCAGTATTATCAAAACATTATTCATATCAAATTCAATTTCTCTGCAAAAGTCAAGTTTCTTTTAAAATCAAATTTCTTTCAAATTATCGAATTCTCATCAGCTATTCTCGTCAATCATGAGCTATGATCACATTATCTCTGTAACAGGGTCATAACACCATATATCATCTTATGGAGAATCGCGTATCATCTTACGGTGGGCTATATGTCACTTATAGCATATTGTGTATCATCTTGCAGCAAAGTCATAATATCGCATACCATCTTGCGGTATATTGTATGTCATCTTACAGTATGTTGTATATCATCTTGCAACAAGTCCTTAGAAAATTGTCAATTTGCTGGCGGTTTGTCGCTAGTTTACTAGCGACATATTACGAATCTGTTGGTGACATAAATCCTCAGGACTAGTCAATTGCCAATGTATTAGCCCAATTAGTAAGATCCTCCACATAGTTAGACTCAGGATTCAAGTCATCTGGAATCAAAAATTTTTTCATAATTCATGTTTCTTATTCCAATTCGATAAGAATATACAAAATCACGCGGTATCAAAATCAATCTAGTGTAATGCATAACAAGGTCAAAACTTTCAATCATGCTTTATCATAACATTTAAAATAAGATATTTTTAATAACAAAATATCATTAATCAAATTCATGCATCATTTCATAAGTCATGTCAAAAAAATATTTTATAATTTATCGATAAATCTAAAAAAATAAAGCATTATTTATATCATATGCATTCCAATAAATCCATATAATTCTAAAAATTTCTTTCCAAAATCTTCGATTATAGATCATATTGCAATATCTCATTACCAGACATCTACAACCCTATATAGAATCAATTTCAATAATTAAAAAGTATACGAATAATTAAGAAAGATAGGATTGATGGATAGTTGCATCAATGGTCTGGATTGATCCGGTCATCTAATTTCATTCAGACATAGGTGGTTCAATAGAGATTGAAGATAATCAAATTAGTGTTGTTTGATAAGAGTCAAGATAAAGATCAATACGTCGTTCGACAATTAAAGATTAGTTCGATCAAATATTTTTATTTAATCAATATCATTAAAAATGTAAGGATTCAATATAGATCAATATAGATCGAATTTTACGATATTCAATAAAAACTCGGATGGTATAGATATGCTGTTTAATCGATAAAATGGTTCAGAGTCTATCTACCTGATCAACTCAGATTCAAACAACAAGGCTAAAAATCTTCATTGAGTGCATAAATCAAATGGAGAGAGAAAGTAAGAGAAAAAAAATAAATCAGGTACAATAGGACTGATTAGGCGATACTATTCGACATCTCGATTAGTCCGAGCTATATAATTTTTATCAAATCATGAGCGAACTAATATACATGTGGTTCAATGGAAATTATGGAAAGAAACAAATCTAATAGAATCCAGTCTGACTAGGGTGGGTGCCGGTATGTTATCTTACGATCACGGATCGAGACCCCTTCATTAGGGTCATGCAAATGCATTATCAATCTTCTCCAAGATCTAGAAAACTCTAGAAAAAAAAACAATCTAGAAGAGAAAATTATAGAGAGAGAAATTAGAGAGAGAAAATGAAGAGAGAAAGAGAGGAAAGAGAGGAGAGAGAAATTTCTTTTTCTTTTTTTTCTTTTTTTTTTCCTTTTTCTTCTTTCTTCTTCTTCTTTTTTCTCTCTTTTTCTTTTTATTCTTCTTCTTTCTTCGTTTGGGCAGTGCAACAGGAGGCCTTTTAACAGGAGATCTTTTAACTCTTCTTCTTCCCCTCTGACTCCATGAGAGTCCCGTCGAGAAAGGTGGCTAGAGGTGCAGCGATCAACGGCAACAAATGGCATCGAAAATCAAGACAACGCGGATAGCAAAAATAAAGCATAGTTTTTGCAGCCTAAATTTGTCGATAGCCGGCCGAAATCCGTGATCTATAGTCATGGAGGACAAGGAGAAGATCATTCAAAAGAATGAAGAGCATCTTACCTCATTTTTCCGGTGAGGATTAGCTGCCCGGTAGAAAAACAACCCATGAAGAAACTTGGCAAATCAGTGGTGAACTCAGCCTAATATGGGCTCTTTGGGTAGGGAATCAAAGAAAGGGTGGAAGGACTCTTAAATAGAGCCAGAAGGGAGCTAGAATCTAGCTCGAAGTCAGACTTTATCCAGCTGATTCGGAAAGAAGAAGACTTCCATCGAGAGTCTTCCTTCTTTCTCTTTTCTTTCCTTTTTCTTTGTGCTTTAAGATTTGTGCATAGGCTTTTTGGATTGTGTTCTTTGGTGGCCGGGTTCGGTATCATAAAGAGCTTCATATCATAGCTTAAAGTTATCACGTGGAAGAACATAATACCCGTCCACTTTAACATAATCCAACTCCAAATATAATAATTAACTCTCACGCCCAAAAAAATTAGCAGATCCAATTAGCATGAACAGAATTCCATGGTCCTAAGGAACAAAAAGATTACTTCTTACTTTGTTAAAGCATAAATATTATCTAGTCAGAAGATTTTCAGCTCTTTTAAGAGATATGTTTATAGGTCCATAGAGATCATGCCAATGAGTGGTAGGGAAAAAGTTGTATGTATGTTGTGATGCCAATTCTTTGCCAACCAATATGATGGTCATTTAGTCTTTTCCTTTTCTTTTTTTGATTGCAACGGGGGGTAGTTATTTAGTTATAAGAATGCAATTATTATTGCACATGACTTAGAGTCTGCACTGGTGGAGTACAAAGAGACAGATGCCGATAAGAACTGCGGTGCCCAACATGCATCTCTCTCTGTGAAAGGACCAAAATTTGCATCATCTTGCACCTGAAAAAGTGTTCTTAGCAAATTTCTTAGGTTTAAAAATATACTGCACTGTCGTAGCCAGTATCATCGGCCACAGCTGCCACCGGTCATGAGCCTACTCTGCTCCTGGAAAAAGGGGAAGCATGAATTTCCAGTTCCACAAAAAAACCAAGGGAAGCAAAAAAAAGAAAAAAAAAAAAGAAAGCAAGAAAGAAAGTGAAAGAAAAAGAAGAAGAAGAAAGAGGGAAAGAAAGTTCCGTTTGTCTCTGTTCTCATCTTCTCTCTTTTCTCTCTCTTCCCCACTATATATCTCTACTTTCCATCACTAATTTTTTCCTCAAGTTTCTGTCTCTAGATTGTTTCTCTCTCAACTATCTCTTAAGGTTGTTGGATCCGGTAAAGGACTCTTCTCAATGATTCTGATTGATCCTCGAGAATGAAAATCTTAATACATAATTACCAGTCAATGTGCCCGCCTCCTTCTTTGTCCTCATTAAACCGTTAGATTTAGTCACCCTCAATCGCTATTGAACCATCGGTACCCTATTTCAACTATGATCAAAAGAAATCATTCTAATCAAACTGATTAGGACACTGGGTACTACCATTTTCCCAACCCCACAAGGGTGTTGGCTTTTAAGATTTTTGTTCTTAAAATAATCATTATGAAAATATGATAAATATTTTTGAATATTAGGTTCTAAGAGAGGATTTTCAAATTAACTGGATCTGTTGATTGGTTTCATTTCAAGATAAGTAATGCAATCATTTTTCTAGATTTATTGATAAATTATATAATATTTATATCATTGAATTTTGAGTCCTATTTTTTCTGATATGTGAAAGTGAAGCATGGTATTTATTTGTTGAATTTATCTTATTATAGAATATTATTTGATACATGATCGAAAGTATTGATTTTATTATGGATTACGGTCGATTGATTTCAATTCTAGGTGGTTTTGCATATTTTTTGATTTGAAACATGAAACTAATTTTATAAAAAAAAAGATTTTTGATTCAAGATGAATTTTAACTTACAGCCTGATTAAGAATCGATACCTAGTTGGTAGGTATTATGCACTCATATATCGGTATTCTGTTAGTACATATTGTACATCGAACATCGATACCCTGCTAATGGGGATTGTGCAATGGTACATCAATATCCTAGTAGTAGGATTGTGCGCTAATATATCAATACCCTATTAATAAGGTTATTTCTTGATATATTAATATCTTGTCAATGGATTATATATTGACATATTGATACCCTACTAGTAAGGGTTATACTTTAGTACTTTGACTATTTTGAGCTCATAATTTGGTCTAGTCACAGGATATAAATGTGGTCATAATTCATGATGGTAAATATTAACTTGATGTTTTAAAAAAATTGATTTATAAATAAAATTTAAATCTTGAAAAGATTGGATTTGCATGCATGTTATTTTGATAGTATAGTATATTTAGATTTGATTTTGAATTAATGCACTGTATATAGTTATATTTAGTATATTATTATTGTTTGATTTATCTAGCTAAGTGTTCATTCATTACTATGTTGTCTAGCTTAGTATTTCATAACTTGGTTTTACAAATATTGAGAACTAACATGATACGGGATATGTTATAGGAGAGTGATTGAAGCAAAGTTTGATTTTTCTTTATTCTAGATTATGTTCTTAAAGTCTTATTTAAGATCTTTCGGACAATCATTGAATTTTATAAGATATTAAAATTTTAATTTAGTTTATATAAATCTTAGATTTATTTAGTTAATTATTTATTTTATTATTTATTTTATAATATCATGATGAGATGTCTTGCATACTTCTAAAGAGAGTTTCTTATAATTATGTAGTGGTTGATGTGACCCCTGACTCATGATTCAACTTGGGGGCATGTAATTAATAAGGTATTAGAGCATAACTGGATAAATCATAATGCATAGATCGGACATAAGATGAGTGTAGTTGGGTAGATACTATGGGTATTGAGACAATAATTTATGTTAATTGCAAAATAACTTAGAAATCTAGATATGACATAGGTGTGTTGGTGGGTTTATATCAAAGTGCGCAATGAAAATGTAGTGGTTTGAATTACTTTTAAGTTGATCAAAGCAATAAGTTGATGAAAAGCTTATTTTTGAAATTAGAGAATGATTTATAGACAATAACCCTAAAGTTTTAAAGACTCTGGTAAGAAAATTTTGAGAACAATTTTTTTGTGGGGAGAGGAGGAGAATATGATAACTTAGGCTAGAAAAATTAGGCCCGATCCACTTGATCGATCCAAACATTTAAAAATGGCCTAGAAAGAAAAACAATGATGGAACCCATTCTCGCTAGAGGAATCTGACACCAACAGGATCTGACCAAGTTGGATTCCAGGTGCCTCCCATCAATCTATTTTAAAGTCCCACATCTCCCCTTGAGTCTCACCATGATTGGCTAGTGAACTATCTCCAGACAACTTCTTTCCTTCTTCTAAAAGTCTTTCACCAAACCAGCTGAAATCACAACCAAACATCACTGGAAATAAGGTATGATACCTCAATCCCTTAAATAATCTTCCTTTCCATCGTTCTTAGCCAATGGAGCTCTGATTCCGACTGACTATCGCTGGATTTTCTTTGAAAAATTAGATCTTTGATTTTTCATATTTTTCAACTTTTTTTTTAATTTTTGTACTGACCATCATGGTCGATTGATAGTTGGGGATCTTTGGCTGTGTTGCCCTGAATAACATTACCGGCCACAACTGCCACTAGCATGAGCTTTCTCTGCTTCAGGAAAAAGGATAGCATGAATCTCCTATTCCACCAATAACCTAAGGGAAGATAAATAAGGAAAAAGATTAGAAAGAAGAAAAAGAAAAAGAAAAAAGATGAAGAAAGAGAGATGGACAGAGTCTCATTTCTCTCTCTTCTCATCTTCTCTTTTTTCCCTTTTCTCCACTTTCTCTCTCTACCTTTTCTCTCAAGTTTGTCTCTAGATTGTTTCTCTCTCCATTATCTCTTTAGGGTCATTGGATCAAGTAACGGGCTCTTCTTAATGATTTTGATCAATTCTAGTAAAGAAAAGTTCTACCCCATGGCCACCAAGAAGTGTGTTGGCCTTCATCGTGGTCCTTAATGGATTGTTAGATTTGCTTACCCCCAAAAATACTATTAAACCAACTGTATCCTATTTCAACCATGTGCAAAAGAAATCATCCTGATCGGACCGATTGGAACATTTGGTGCTACCACTTGGCCAACCTTGTGGAGGATATTCGAATATTAGGCTTTAAGAGAGGGATTTTTATAATTAATTAGAGCTGTCGATTGATTTTACATGCAAGATAAGTAATGTACCCATTTTTCCTAGATTTATCAATTTTGAATCTTGAGCCATATTATTTATAGTTATGAATATGAATCATGATATTTATTTATTGAATTTATCTTATTATAGAATATTATTTGATGCAAAATTGATGGTATTGATGTTATTATGGACTATGACTGGTTGATTTCGATTTGGATTGTTTTACATATTTTTAATTTTGAAACATAAAATTAATTTTATGAAAAAGGAGATTTGATTCAAGATGGATTTTGACTTTATAGATATCCAGACAGAGGGGTTATGTGCTTGTATATAGATATCCTATTAGTGGTAGTTGTGCGTCAGCACATTGATATCCTACCAATAAAGATTATGTGCTGGTATGTCGATATCCTATCAATCAGGATTGTGCTCTAGTATATCGATATTCTACTAGCGAGGGTTATGCACTGATATATTGATATCCAACCTAGTGAGGGTTATGCACTAATATATTGATATCTAACCAATCAAGGTTCTATATCGACATATCAATACCCAGCTAGTAAGGGTTATACATTGGCACATTGACTATTCTAAGCTCATTTTTTGGTCCAGTCATAAGATATAAATATGATCATAGTTTGTGACTGTTGAGATAGTCTAATATTTTTTTTAAAATAATCTATAAGCAAAGTTTGAATTTTTGAAAATGTTGGATTTGCATGCATGTTATTTTGATAGTGCTGCATATTTAGATGTATTTTGAAATTAATATCTTCTATATATTTATTTTTAATATATTACTATTATTTGATTGGTCTAGATAAAGTATTCATTGCTTACTAGGCTATTTAGCTCATTATTTTATATTTCATTTGTTTTACAGACCTTGAGAACTAAGGTGATATAGGAATATATTTTGAGAGAGTAATTAGAAGTAAAGTTTGATTTTTTTTATTCTAGATTAAGATTCTTAAAGTCTTATTCACAATCTTTTGAATATCATTGAATTATGAAACATTAAAGATTGCATTTTAATTATTTAGATTTTGAATTTATTTAATTCATTATTTATTTCATTGTTTGTTTTTTGTTATTGTGGTGAGATGACTTGTATGGTTATAGAAAGAGTTTCCTATGAGTATGCAGCAGTTATTACAATCCCCAGATCATGATCTTGGATCGGGAGCATGACAAACATGCAACAAAGATATTAAAAAGTGTGAGAAGGAAGATCAATCCCATATTACCCTCTCAAGTTGATGATAGAAATGTTAACTAAGAAATTCAACTCTAATGCTATAGTCTACAAGGATCGTTAGAGAAACTCCTTAAAACTCTACTTTTTGAGGGGCGGAACTTGCTTCTTATTTTGTATTGCAAAAAAAGTAAGCTATTACAGAGTTTGAAAAACTAGTTCTTTTGATGTTCAAGACTATCTAGCTCTTTCTTCTTCCTAATCCAAGCTTCTAATAGCATCCATTTGGTTTATGTAAGATGGACCTTTTTGACCTAAATAATTTAAAATCTACCATCTAAAGTGATACTTGGCTAAGTATAAAAAAAGTTTACCATCTAATACACAATGCCACATTGTTTGCTGCATAGCAGCTAAAAGCAAGAGAAAGAGGACTATTGCCCTCAAGTGAAAAAAATAAAAAAATGTAAGTGTTATAGCATAGGGATATACTAATAGAATGCAAACTCATAAATAATCACAAGATCCAAAAGAACTCTATGAAAGGAAAATGGAAGAAGATATTAGAGAATTTGAATTGTGATTATAAAAAATCACCAAAGAAATGTACTAGGCATTACAATAACAATTGAATCATAGGGCAGTCAAGACTAACACTTTTATTATTTCACAAGAGAATTGGAGAAATACAAAATGGAGCATTGGATTGTATGGCCCACTCTATGAGTCAAGGTGGCTAGAAAAGATGAAAGATCTTATGTCTATTCTCATGCCTTCAAGAATTATAGAAACTCACAAATATTGTATCTTCACTACCAACTCTTACTCCATATTCATTAATAATGGATGTATGAATAGGAAGGTAGTTGTGCAAGAGAAAGCTATGTAAATTTTAAGGGCTAATGAGAAAACTTACAAGAAGTTAAAGCTATTATTCTCAATGCTAGGACCTTGCTGCAATATGGGAAGAAGAACTGGACATGCTCCTCCCACTTATGAATAGCACCTGCTGCACTGGTCTTTTGGCTGACACCAAATTGGCTGGAGAAAGGATGCAGGCAGGCACTCGACAGTGGCAGTGTGATCTGCAAAATAAGTTTCTAACTGGAGTTGGCTCTAGTGAGAACCCTTCGATGCTTAAGTTAAAAAATTAGAAAATAGAGGGAAGGGGCATATTTTTGAGAGAGAGAAGATTGCCTACCTCGAGGATCCCTCTTAGCCCTCTATTTATAGATGAAGATGGAAGTGACATGCAAAATCTAGAGTATCAGATTATTTGTATTGCCTTGTTGGACGACATACATTTGTTCCACCATGCTTTTTTGGAGAGATACGTCATTATCCCTTTATCTATTCAGAGCAAGCTGTTTCGAAAATACTGAAGCTTCCCTGACTTGACACAAATCAAGCAATTATATTAGGCATAGAAGCTTCCTGAAATGTTGGCTTAAGTCGGTTTCAAAGATACCTTTGGTCAGTTAAAGATATGGTTGGCTAGGATTAGGGTTTGCCAGAACAAAGATCGATCGAGATGAAGGTCGGTCAAAATCAAAGAAAAATTTTCCATCCGTATCATATTCCCCCTACTCTTAAGTCTGAACTAGCACTAGGTTGGACAAAGGGAGTACATTAGGTTGGCTATTCCGATATTGTAGGGGACATGTGTCGCATCTTCATTCCCTTATGTAGAACGATGCATCCGAGCCCTTTGGCCTAGATGAAACATCAAACCTGAAGATTGTCATGGTTTACAAGGGGGCACCAGGTGGCAGCCATTAATAGAGTTTACAAGAATCAATGCATCGCATGCACCATTTGAGATATCCTCATAAATGAGTCATCCAGAGAGATCGGCTCAGCCAATTGGACGGTGCTAAATGGCAGCCATCCGATGGCCCTGGCCGAACCAACACATGATCCGAGCCATCTCATGCTTTATAAATAGCAATCCATTCCTTTTCATTTCCACCTTTGCTTTTCACTACTCTAGCATTCTATGGCAGTGGCAATCCACGACAAAGATTTGAAGACTTCTCCAGTGGTTTTCTGACAACATCTCTAGTGGCCTCCCTCGCTTGTGTGTCTTATAGGTCAGTCTTAGAGCATCTCCCTAGTTTTTTGATCCATTCTTTTGACCTTGGACTTCTTCTTTCTTTATTTCTATGTTCTTGCTTTTTCTTTTTTTCATTTGCTTTTGCATTTCATTTTTTTTTTTAGTTTTGAGTTTTTTTTAGTTTTTAAATGGTTGAAACTTAAAACTCGATAAGGAGCTGGTTCTCCAGTTCTGCTTCCTCGAGGTATAGCTTGAAGAGCCAAATGTCAGGCACAAAGCCAAAGAGAAGGCTTTTGTGCTCAGATATTTTTGGTCAATGTTAGGCTCGGATGATCTAGATCTGATTTGAGATCAGTTCGGGGTCTCATCCAAGTACCAACAAGAATCTCAAGGCCAAGTGGTTGGATTTGCGATCCTCCCTTGGTCAACTTGGGATGTATAAAGAATTCTTTCAAGCCAGACTTAGGCTTCCTCTCCATCCTTTCATCATTCAACTTTTCAAATTTCTTGACATGTCCTTGAGTTCAGTAGTATCGAACTCATGATGCTTGTCTATGGCTTTATAGCCATTTGCTTCCTGGCCAAGGTTGGCCGACCATTTCCCTCTTTAAGGTATTTTTTACTACCAAGAGGCATCCTTATGTGGGTGACTAGTGGTACATTTCTCCTTAAAAAGGAGTTACTTCTCTAATCCAAGATGTCCCTTTCTCTATTCATAGTTGGAATGAATGATTTCTTTTTGTCTCTTATCCTTGAATCAAAAATTGGAGATTTGCTATTTGGGGCGACCTACGAAATCGGTCATTTGAGCTACAGTACTAAGAGATGATGATTTCCGTCGCTTCAAGACTTGAGCACATATAAAGTCCCATGATTGAAGGAGCTGCTATCTGAGCAAATGCTCTTCAATGTCAGACTTAGTCAAGTCAACCCTAAAGAAAAATATCAATTTTTCTTTTTGCTCTCTCTCTGTCTCTATGAACTGACTTACCTCGGCTTGATGTCGATATGAGGCTAAAAGAACTTGAGAAGCTAAAGAAGACTTCTTAGAAGAGAAAGAAGGCCTCTATTGCTTCTGAGGCTTAATAGAAATGGAAACAAGCAGTCGATGCCAACTAGTCACTGGGTCAACTGGCCAAAGGAGGTTCGTCTGCTCCGATCAAAGTAGTTCTTGCCTCTCCAGTCTAGGCTCGCACATCAGGAGCCAGGCTGCCACCCCTAGTTCCATTGCCTCCCGCCCCATGATATAGAAGGGTCTCACCAATCCCTTCTCGAGCTGAATTCAACCAACCAAGGGTTGATTATTCCCTCAGTTCGATCTTCAGACTCCACCTTGGAGAGCTGGTGCCATGATTTAATTCAAGGGATTCTTTTTCTAGAAGATGCCAAAAAAACTAGAAGCCCAGAGTTCTAGCGCTCAAAAGACGAATGCACTATATAATCTAGGTAAGCTTCTTTCTGATCTATTCTTTATATGTATGTTTATTGCAACTAACCGATCTTCCCCTATTTTCATAGCTTAGCCACTATTTGGCTATCTTTACTAACTTAGCAAAATTGTCATGGTCAGAGATTGTCGAGGCCCATTTCAAGGCTGATGCATTTGAGAAGAAAGCCTTCGAGACAAATGAGGCTACGAAGAAAGCCCAATCTGAGGCAAAGAAGGCTAAGGCTAAGTAAAGTGCCTTAAGGAGGTGCTAGAGAAAGTAGAGGTAGAGCTCATCTCAGAGAAGAAGAAGCATCAGGCAACTCAAGAGAAGGTCACTGAGGTTGAGAAAAGAGCCAAAGGTTAGAGTGTCGAGGTAGCTCATCTGGCTGTGGAGGCCTTTCGTGCTTTAGAGGAATTCATCATGAAAAGATTATGTTCACTGAAGAAACTTTCACCATTGGATAGAAAACATACCGTTAGAGGGTGGCTAATCACTTCTCCAAACTAGACTTGTCCTTTTTGAATGAAGAAGATGCTGCCGCCACAGACCAACCTTAGTCGGAGGCTACAGCTATAGAAGGGTAACCTCAATCAGAGCTTGTGACCATTGAGGAGACTACTGAGCCAGTAGTCGAGGTAGCTATAGATTCTTTAGTGACCCCTGATCTGAGGTTGCTGCCGATGGCTCCACTAAGGCCTAACCCTTGTACTTTTATTTTTTTCTCTTTTTAAGTATCATGAAAAAAGTTGTAAAAGACCTTTTACTTAATGAAAAAGTTTACCTTCTTCATCTTGAATCTCTTATTCCTCTGATTTCTCTTGCTATTTGCTTTCAATTTTATGTAGTTGACCTTTCATCGATTCAATTTTATGTAGTTGACCTTTCATCGATTCTGTGGGTGCACAACTAGTTATGATCAAGTCAAAGCCCTATTAAAGAATAGGGTTCACGTAATTGGTGTTCAAGTTAAGGCTTCTGAAGAAGAAGTGGCCGAAGAGTCAAATCAGCTTAAGGATGAGCTTAAGGCTTGCATAAAATAGATAGCCTTTTTGGAGTGCATGATTGAACTTGAGGACTTGGCAACAGAGGAAAATAGCATCGGACACAAAAAATACTACCATCGAGAAGGATCAATTTGTGACTGAATTGTCAATGCCTCTTTGTTGGCTTACAACTTCAGCTTTGATGAATGCATAAGCACCGTCAAGCAGCTCTATTCCTCGACCAGGACTGATCCTCATATTTATCAGGATGGTAAGGATGGGATGGACAATAGAGCCGAAGTCGTCAAGTATCTGCTAGCTGAAGGTGCTTCTATGAAACTTAGGCTTCCTTATTTTGTATTTATTAATATTTTTTAGCTCGACGATCATCGAGCAGGCTTGTAGTCGATCACGCTAACTTTTGATCAATAGAATGCATTTAACTTTTGCTAAATTTTAAATGCCATGTTCATTTATCCAACTACACTAACCTTTGAAAGTTTTGTTTCGACACTGGGTGCTTCAGTGCTTCATAGTAGCCTTAGGTAGTGACTGATGTCGATTTTGCCTTGGGCATCGGGTGTGAATACACCGAAGATCATCTCAAATGGGTAGGATCCAAGCGACCAAACTTCGATGCTCATCGATCTGTGGTTGATTTTTATAGTTTTTAGATTATTTCAGGCTCATGCTGGACCATCATGGGATTCCTCTACTTTTCAATCTAACATCTTTTGCTCAACTCGTGCAAGGTGGGTCATTCGGTGATTTTTGTCCATACCGATGTCTTTAGGTTTTGAGGGTCATTTTATAGGGTTACCCCTCGATTCTCGGGTGATCAAAAGTTTTGGGTCTGCTCAACTTAAGATGAGTGGCTTTCTTCACTCAAGATCATTCGAGGTCTTTAGGCTAATCTAAGGCTCTTTGGAACTTCGAGCCAATCTAAGATCTTTGAAACTTCAAACCAATCAAAGACTTTTGAGCTTGGGGCTGATCTAAAGCTTTTAAGACTTCAAGCCGATCAAAGATTTTTGGAGCTTGGGGTCGATCTAAGATCTTTTGAACTTCGAGCTGATCAAAAGCTTTTGGAGCTTCGGACTGATCTAAGGTCTTTAGGACTTCAAGCCGATCAAAAATTTTTAAGCTTGGGCCAATCTAATATCTTTTGGACTTAAAGCTAATCAAAGGCTTTTGAAATTTAAGCATTCAGAACTTTGAGCTGATCAAAGGCTTTTTAGTCTTGGGGTCGATCTAAGGTCTTTAGGACTTTGAGCCAATCAAAGACTTTTTGAGCTTTAGACAAATTTAAGACCATCAGAACTTCAAACTGCTCAAAGGCTTTTTGAGCCTCAGGTCAATCTAAGGCCTTTAGGATTTTAAGCTGATCCAAGATTTTTTGAGCTTAAAGCTGATCTAAGGCCTTTTGAACTTCAAGCTAATCAAAAGCTTTTGAGCTTAGGGCCGATCTAAGGCCTTGAGGACTTGAGCTAATCAAAGACTTTTTGAGCTTAGGGTCGATCTAAGATCTTTAGGACTTTGAGCCAATCAAAGACTTTTTGAGCTTGGGGCCGATCTAAGGTATTTAGGACTTCGAGCTGATCAAAAGTTTTTGGAGCTTTGGACTGATCCAAGGTCTTTAGGACTTTGAGCTGATCAAAGACCTTTTGAGCTTCAGGCCGATCTAAGATTTTTTGGACTTCAAGCCAAGCAAAGGGTTTTGAAACTTCGGACTGATCTAAGGACCTTAAGACTTCAAGCCGATCAAAGATTTTGAGCTTGGGTCTGATCTAAAACCTTTAAGACTTTAAGCTAATCAAAGGCTTTTGAGCTTGGGGTCAATCTAAAACCTTTAGGAGCTTGGCCATTTGGTATTCAGTCTTTGCAAGCTCGATCTTGAGGTAGTGGCATTGGAGCAGTGCAATAAAATCTTTTTGCATGGTGTCATGCCAATAGGATGCTTGCTCCTTCCCGTAAATGGGTCTAGGGCCCTTCCTCTAGTGCAGAAATGTTCAATCATTTGAATACTACTAGCCTAAAGCAAACTATAGCCTACGTACATTCAACATCTAAGGCAGGACTAGTGTCGGCCATTAAGACACTCTAAAGCACCCGTTCTAGGTAGACCCTTACAGGTTAGGTCAATTATTCGAATGAAGCTTGCTTAAAATAATGCTACAATCTTCACGTATCTAATGTCAAAATTAGGATTAGCATCAATGACTACTTAAAGCTAACAAGATCATTCTAAAAGGCCAGACTATAAGGAAGGTCTCTAAGGTTAGTAAGATATTTAATACATAAGAAGATATAGACAACAAGATAAAAGAAAATGTGTTTTATTGATCTAAACAAAAGAATGACCAAAGCTTCAGTGTGACATATGTCACTTATAGAGATAAGAGAACTGATTTAATATAATCTCTTCATCCGACATAATTCTAGCTCAAACTCAATAGTAGATGTGCATATGATATGAAGAGGAAAATCTTGCCTTGGTAGAAGCCATCGAGCAGGTACAGTCTGCTTGAGTCTTGACTGATCCGAGATATCTTTGAGATCGATCTGAGCTGACATTTCAGAAAGCTTTTATGTCTGATATAATTGTACGATTAACACCAGCTAAAAAATATTCAGAATCCATGTGACAACCCATCATGAGCAAATAAGAAAAAAAATAACAAACATATCTCGCTAGATAAAATAGGAGATAACAAACATATCTTATTAGATAAGATAGGAGATAATGAACACATCACACCCAACGAGGTAAGGAAGAGTAGTTTGATTCTTCTTCCTCCTCACAACACATCAGTCTCTACCTATAGATAGTTGCTTATAGGGGACCCTCAAGATATGCAATCACTTCTCTCCAATAACACACTCCTTCCCACCTATTTTTTAGTTTTCTAACATGAGCATCTGAGGGTTCCCACTAGAGATAACTTCAGTTAGAAACTTATTTTGCAAGTTGAGCCACCACCATCGAGCGTGTGCCTACACCTCTTCTCCAATCGATCCGACGTCAACTAGAAGACCAGCGACAACAGCACCTTAACTTTTCAATCTCCAACTCTAGAAAATTTATATGGGAAGATCTCACAAGGACTCTCTAGGATATTCTTTCATAATGTGCCTTACCCACCAAAGGTAGTTACAGAGTATCATGATGGGTGCCATCTCCTACTTTGTTAAGATAAGATAAAAAAACAAAATCTATCCCTTCTTGTGACAACCACATTTAGATCCTATTGCTATGCTAGAGCCCTTTATCTTAAATGTAGAATCTAAATAAAAAATAAAAAAGAAAAATCTTGGTGACATGTTAGCATGGGCCACATTCAGATCATGAGTTCCAAAAGATTAGGTCTAAAAATTTCCTACTTGGCCCAACCTAACATATTCACCTTTATTTTAACTATTTAAAATTATTTCAAAAATCTTAAATAAAATGTCTAGGATTGCAAATTTGAAAAATTGATCAGAATCCATATTTAAAAATTTAGTTCCTCTATAGGCTATAGGATTTACTATATGTACTTGTTTACAAATCAATTATCAATGCGGATCATGATAACAAATGCATTATCCAATCAATACTTCATGTTCCATATATCACAACATTAATGGTACCTTATAACTAGGTAATTTATATAGAACTTTTTCATGTTTATTCCTTGGTCTTTATTATTATCACACAATAATTATTCTAACCTTTATCAATATGTAAGGCAATGAAATAAATTTTATTATAAAATCAAATGTGATTGCTTATAGTATCGAATATACATTATTCATAAAAAGTACTAATGAGTCATGCACAAACCACATGATTTTTGAGAATTCCAGGGGCAAATCCTTTAGTTAGTCAATCCACAACCATTAGTTCTATATTAATATGTTCAACACACACTATATGCTTTTTCATTCCCTTATGAAGAGCAAAATACTTAACACCTATGTGCTTAATTGCATGTACTGGTACTCTTCAAACTAGAGAACTTTTCTGCAGGATGATTATCATAGCAGACTAATAGGTCAATAACTTTAAGTTCTATGATTAAATTTCACAACTAAATAGCTTATTAGGAGATCTCGGAAGAGGCTATATGCTTTATTTGTATAGTGGATGCCATGACAAGATTTTGTTTTGCACTCATCAATGATAATGCATATCACGAAAGTAAAAAAATGTATCTGGTAGTGGACTTCCTACTATCTAAGCATCCAGTATAGTCCACAAGTCCATGTAGCCTTCAACTTCGAAATGGTATGACTATTTATAAGTGAGCTTATGATCCTTTGTGCCCTATACGTAATGCATAACCTTGTATAGCTTTCCTATATTATTCTATGATCATGCATGTTGATGCCACCCAAGCATTGATACAACAAACGAAATTTTTAGACGTGCAAATATTAGCATAATTTAAACTTCCAACGATAGATGCATAGAGTATAGACCTTATGTCATGCCCCCAATTTTAGATTGCGAGCTAAGGATTGTGGCAATCACTATATATTCTTGAAAAACTCTCCCACAAGCATGCAAAACATTCCAAATACAACATTAATGCATCATAGTAGAATTAATTTAAATAACTTCAAAATCAAAATCAAATTAATTAACCAATCCAACTAATAACCAAATTCAAAAGTATTACATCAAATCAATCTCAACTAAAAATTCAAATATAGTAATAATAGATCTAATACAACTATATATTGATATTGTTAAATGCCACTTCTAATTTCTTTTCCAAGTAATACCCACATTCATAATTAAGTATTTGAGTTTGAAAAGAATGAAAAGATAATAAGCTCGATAGCCTGATGGATAATGAATATCTCAACTAGATATTTTAGATATTATTATAAAATATAATATTTAAAAATAAATACTATAAATAAATATAAAATATATTTCATACTAATTTATGCAAATCAAATACTTTTAAATATTTATATATATATACACATAATCATAAATTCAATTTGAAGTAAATCATATATAACTCAATAGTTATTAACTATGACTATACTTATATCCTATGACGGGATCAGAACAAAAATAATGAGCAAATAATAATCAGAGTACTAATATATAACCTCCATTGATAGAATCTACTAAATCAATGTATAACCCCTATTGGTAGGATTCATTGAACCAATGCATAATCTCTATCGATAGAGTTCACTGAACATAGTTAGGCTGATAGCTCGAATAAGATATATATGAAAATATTTTTGTAAGATAATATATATTCATAATTTCAGTCAACATATGCATGTTTATAACAAATCAATGGACCATAATATTTGAAAAATCTCAAATTTGCCAATTACTCTCCATTCAAATATAGTTTCATAAGGTATACATAAATCAAAAACTAATTATTTACTTTTAAAATAAAATTATTTAAATAGAATATCTTGAAAGATAGTTCATTAATTATCTTTGCACAAACAATAAATGGACAGATTTAATCAATCATAAGAAAGTCCTTCAGAATCTATTATTCAAAATATATTTTATATCAATTTTAAATCATAATAATTAATTAAAAAAATAAAAATCCTAACTTAAAACCCACATAGGAATAAATCAAAAATTAAGAATGCCTCATAGATTAGATCCCCAAGGATAAAAATTGGGCTAGGATTATACTGATCAAGGAGATATATCTTCTAGATTCATCAATCCCAAGAAAGAGACACAGTAAAGAGGTAATAGGCACAGTGGAGAGAGAAATATTGTAGAAAGAGACAAATCTAGAGAGAAAATTTGAAGAAGGACTAGAGAGAGAAAGTGGAGGGTGAGTGGGGAAAAGAGATAAGAGAAAAGAGGAGAGAGAAACTATCTTCTTTCCTTTTCTTTCTTTCTTTTTTCTTTCTTTCTTCTTCCTTTTTTCTTCTTTCTCTCTTGGTGGCTTTGGAGAAACAGGGGATGGTCTCTTCTTCCCCGAAACTTAGAAGAAGATGAGGAAGACAATGGTAGAAGGTAGGTGGCCAGTAACTAACGACTAGAAGTAGAGGACGATGATATGCCAGCGACGAGAACGGCTGGAAAAAGGTGCATCATGATCAAAAATCACTCAAAAATAGAGAAGAAAAATGGGAGAATTCTTCCACACTTTGTTTCGATAAAATCTTAGCTAGTTAAGGTGTCTAAACCAAGAAAAGAATAAGAAAAAATGTTAAATAACTCACTTAGGTTTCGGCGAGCCTCTATGCTGGCTTTTTGGGTAAAAAGAGTGAATCCAATCAATGATTTTAGGGAAGAATAGGGAAGAAGAGAAACATGGTTGGGTGATTGATTTCAAAGGAGTGCTTAATCCCCTAATAGATGCCAGTGAAGGGTTAGAGATCGGAATCAATTCGATTCCTAGTCGAATTTGGACTTTCTTCAGCTAGACAAGAAGAAAAGAGAACTCCTTCGAGAGTTCTTCTTTCTCTCTATCGTATTTTCCAACACATGCATTGCATATGCAATCTTTTTCTTTTTTTTATTTGAGCCTATTGTGCTTTTACGCCGATCAAATAGACCAGGCCCAAACTAGGGTATTACATCTTATTCTTCTCAATTTCATTTCTTGGATATTGTGGCTTATTAATTTTGTCACCCTTTATGATTAAAGCAACTTTAGATGAATATTTTTTTCATTTGAAATTTCTTTAAAACTCTATAGAGATGTAAAACTTTTAAGATAGTCCAAACAACCTTAAAGATCTATCTCTATAAATAGTGATAATAACATAAGTGACTTTATCTATATCTTTCATTTCATAATTTTGAAATGAAGATTATTTGAATTTTCTAGGTTGACTAAGATCACTTCTATCAAGCAGCATGACATCTATATATAACATCAAAATTATGAACTTGCTTTTGCAGTATATACATTAATCCATAATATTTTTTTTATACTCAAAGAGAGTAATTATCAAATTAAATTTGAGAAACTACTATTGAGAAGCCAACATAAGTCCATATAGGATTTCTCTAGGTTGTACATCATGTATTCATTTTTACTAATAATGCAGCCTTCAGGTTATTTCATATAAATTTTGTTCGCTAGATTGCCATTAAGGTCATACATCTCCAGAGAATTGTTCCTTAATATGTTTCTAATGATGGTTGGACTATTGGTTCTATAGTAGTAGGAACCTTATGGATGGATCTTGATAAAATAGTGGTTCGTTCTCCTTAATATTATCTTGCAAGGCAAATTATTTTTTAAATTTTTCAATGGCAATGTCTTGAGATTGTCCACTCTCACTAATATTGCAGTCCTCTAGACATAGTATTAGTGCATCTAGAGGTTAACTAAATTTGTTTAAAGACAACATCTCCAATAGAACCATAATTTCTTCTAACAATGGGATCCAGTCACGTATTTTCTATAAAAACAATAATACTGTTCCATAGACTGAAAATGTGGCAACATTAATTAGCTAATATTTAGGTAGTCAGCACCAAATTGTGTTTTATCTCCCTCTAACATAAATAAGTACAAGTTATTATATTTTCGGTCAGATAAGATCAATATGTATTAATATGGTGGTTCTAGGTCCTTTTAGCAGGTTCCTTGCATGTATGTGGGAGAAAGTGGGGAAAGAGAGAGGGAGGGGGAGATAGAAATTTATCAAACTTTTTTAGATCACATTTTGCAGACTTTTATTTCTAAAAAAAGGCATTTTGCAGGCCTTCATATTGTACAAATTAATATAAATGTTTATCTTGGGAACACGAACTTCCCGTTTATGCAAAAAAGAAAATAAAATACATTCAAAGGGAAAAACGAAACAAAGAATATCTTCTTATTGTACGTATTTAAAGTAAGAGAGATAGCATGGGAGTTCCAACAGAAAAGCCCAATAGCAGACACATCAAGGACTAGCACCACCCTAGCCATGCCCTGGGTTGTGGGTGTCGCCCGAAGGCCCCGACGGTGGCACCAGACCTCTCAGGACCTCCAGAATGATGCCAGTTTCCTCTGGCATCCACTTTCCTTCCAAAGGCCTCGCAGCAGCTGCCAAAAATAGATTCAAGCTTGAGATCATCAGGAAAAGAAACAACAGTTCTTTGGAGCGAAGACCCATGTCTCTAATTAAACTAGACTATATGAGTCCCTTCTTTGTGGAATATGTTGGATGTTTGATGATGGAATATGGGACAAGGATGGAGATAGGCAGCTCTTTATATAGCTACACAAGTTTCCATCTTCTCGTTTAGTTTACCAACCGATAAGGTTAGCCTTCGTATGTATGCATGGGTTCAAAAGTTTGAAAGTCCAATCAGCATTTTTCTCATGGTCATGAGAAGACTTGGGGGACGGGGCCAACGGCTAGGTCTGAGACCGGCCCATGTTTGAAACGCAATGGCTTGACTTGATGGGTTCGGATCCAAAAGGGACGGCACGGAGCCCGTGATCAGGACGACAAATAGCGCCTTTCGTCAATGGTGAATTGTTGCGCGTTTTCATGGGGTTGTTTGCGGCGACGTACGCTGGGAGGAAAAAATATTTATTATAATAATAATATCATATCAAATTTATAAAAAATTAATAAAAAATTTTATATTTCATCCATTATCATATATTACATTGATTTTTATGGATAACATTCTATATTATCTTTATGTATTTCATCTATTCTTTATTTTTTACTGATTTGTTACAATAGTGATGTGGCATGACCGTTGCAACGAATATTTTCTCGACTCAGGGCAGCTTGCATGTGTTTGAGGGAAGGCGCTCAAAGGTCGATATTTGCCATCTTGGTTAATTATACTGTGCAAAAAATTTGCTGAGCTTGCTCCAGCCGAAATTGAGATGGAGATTAATGACTTTGATTGCATTTATTTAGAGAAGTCATTATTTTTGTAAATTTTTATAGTTGCTTTTTATCGGAAAAGAAGCCAGGGGATGTCACTCCAGACATATATCCATATCCGACAATTTATACGTTAGATTCAAATCCAAATCTAAATAAAATTCTTTTCCCGTGCCCAATATTAAATTGAAAATACCAATGAGATCTCCGATATAAATGAAATAAACTACCTTTCACAAGGCTGGAGCCATATATATGGTTCTATTATTTTTTGGGGTTGGGCTGGTGGGGTGGTATAGTTCTTAATTTTGAAGATGTAGTTAACAGGCATATACCATCCTAATTTTTTTGATTCTATCATGCATGGCCTCTATTATGCCACCTTAATTTTTGGCCTTTGTGTGGGCTCCCAGAAAAGTTGAGGGAAACTAGTCAGAGGAAAGGGATAGGGACAGCTATTAACAAAATAATTAAAGAGGGATCATACACATACAATGTTTGTGTATATCTCTCTTTAGGAAAAGTAAGAATATATATGCTCAATCTGATCCAAGAGAATCTTCAGATGAAATATGAGCCAATTTGGCTACCATAAGAAGGTTCGGATAGGATCTAGAAGCGAGATCTGGCACGTGGAAAATTAAGTCGTAAATTAAATTTTTGGAGGCTATAACTTGATAATACAATGTCTTATTAAGATAATACTTTTTTTCTAAAAAATGATAACTTTTCAAGATCTATGGTGTTACACCCTATCTTTTGTAAGGAAGCACCCCAAATAATTATGCTCTTTTTCATTATTTAGAGCTCAAACAAGCTAGTCAAATAAAAAAAAAAATTTAGATAAAAATTTGACTGAGTATATCTTTTAATTTAAGAAGAATTATATAAAATAATAGAAAGTAAAGTTGATGTAGAAGTCAAATCTATCTCTTAGAAAATCTTAATATTTTTATGTTTATTTTAATAGCCATATTTATTTTATAAAAAAAAATTTATTAGAATTAGGAAAAAAATCTAACTTGAATTTTACGGACTTACCACCAATTAATATGAATAAATCAATGAAAGGAAAAAAAAAAATTAAATCCTACTTTTTTTTTTTTTTTTTTTAAGAGATTTTAATTGAATGATTGAGAAAATTCTTCTCCTCATCTGAATTACAATCATAAGAAAGAGTGGACGTTCATGCATCTATTAATTTTTAGTAAAATTAAAAAATGATTAAACAAATGCAATGGGAATTACCGATCTTTCTCCCATACTTGACAAAATTCAACAGATCTTTGACGTGACCATGACCTACTTGTTTAATTAATCTGGATAATTCAATCCTGCAGCTCGGTCCATGTTTTGCTAGTCCTCTTAACCCCCAGGAGGGGGCTTCCCTCCAACCTTGCAGAAGTCCTGGCGATCATGAAACGAAAACAACAGGCTTAAGTCATAATCTCGTGATTCATTATTCACGTCCTTTACTTTTAAAATAGGGGCCGAAGCCATTTACGGCGTCCAAATTTTTTGAGAGAAAAATACTGATTGGACTTCAAACATTTGAATCCATCAAACTAGTAAAAGATGGAAAAGTTTCTGGCTATATAAAATGCTGCATGCCTTTCGCCACCATTGTCCCATGCACATTCCAGCGTCAAACAACCGCCATTTAAATTCCCCAAACAACTTTATGGACCGTCATGTCTCCATCAACCCACATATTGTAGTCAATTTACAAAAATTGACAATTGACGTAAACAAATACAACACAAATGGGTGGACAGAGAAATTGTTCTTAAACGCAGGTACGAGGATATTTCCTCGTAGACATTAGATCACGTATGATGGAAGTACACGGCCTTGTATGTGGTGCCACGACACGTTAATTTAATCGGTAGTTAGACCTCCATACAATGACTAATTCACCACTTAACGTACGTCACGTGAATCCATGGGCCTGGGTTTCTTTCCGTGCGTTGACGCTTAAAATATAACAAAACGGAGATGCCGCGTGGTGGTTGGCTTCGTCCAAGTCTACCATTAGAAAACGCTGCTTAGACTTCAAAACCCATGCATACTTGGAAAAGTTAATTCCACTTCATAAACTTTCCTATATATATATATTAAGCTTCGTTTCATTCCTTCACCTCATTCTATCATCAGAGATCTTCCGACCAACCGTCCTATAATCCTTCAATATAAGAAACCCATACAGGAGCATCAACAACTCTCTCTTCTTCACTAAAATGGGTCTGTGTTCAAGAGAGCTGCTGCTTCTTGTCTTGGTGATCTCAAGCTTGCATCCTCTCATGGCGGTGAGGCCTTTGAATGGAGAGTGGTGGCCAGAGAACGTTGGGCTCTTGCTGGAATCCCTTCCGAAGGGTTCGGGAAATCCTTCAGGGGCATCAGGCTGCACCAGCAACCCCAACATCCGTCACGGAACTTGTCCTCCTTAATCCATGAAGATGATCAGAAACTCATGAAGCTTATGGCGTCTTTTCTTTTTCTTTCTTTTCTTTTTTCCATGGTTTATGCAATTTTATTCTCATTGTATTCTCTATTGTTTTGCATGAGATAAGGTCCATGCAATGGAACCACTAGAAGGAAATGTAACATGTACCATTTTATCATGGGCGTAAATCTTCTCATTTTCTCAAAAAAAAAAGGGTGTAAATTTTCTTTTCTTGAAGTCCATATAATTGTGTATAAAATACATGTAGTGCAATCAAAATTCTAATGCATTTCTCTCTTGTTGTCTGTACTTAATCTAAGATTTTGGAGCATTCCTTTCAAACTTTGGGAAGGGACCACAGATGTCATTGCAATTCTTAAAACCATAAGGAGAAATTTATTTGTTAGAGCCCAAGAACCAGAGGTTCGAAGTTTGGGTATTAATGTATGGTAAATTCCTAGGTATTTGAAATTGGATAATTATATTTGTTCAGTGGGTCTTCTTCTTTTACTCATAAAAAAATGAAAAGAAATGTCAGCATAATGCTTTTATCATTTAACTTAATTATTTTCACCCTTAGACCCATATTTATTTATATACATTTGAATAACTAAAAGGTAAGTTGATTATGGCTTAGGGTCACCTATTATATCCATGTTACCTAAATGCCACTGGTTTAGGTTTTGAGATTCAATATTTACACTTGGGGGAAATTAATTAAGAACCGTGGGGCACCCTCCAGCCATGCCAGGCAGAGATTTGCCTTAGATAAAAGCAACCATCCCATGATTGGGACCCACCTCTGGACCGCTATGGAATGGACCGATCTTTTCATGCTCGCCTAAAGGAGAAACCGCTGATGAATTGACCATGGGACAGAAAAGCTAAGGTTGTTGACGACGACAATGCCGATCGAAATGTGCAAAGAAAAAAAAAAAAAATCAATTATTGTATTATTGTTATCGCTATTATTATTATTATTGTTGTTATGCTTATTATAACTACTATATTATTATTATTATTATTATTTATTCAGATACTGACTTATAACTCTAAAATTTATGCAGTTGGCTACAGTTATAGATTGTATAACTGCTAATAATAATGCAGCCAAAGGCCAATACTATCCTTTATTTGATAATATTCTGTGGCGTTCGTATTACATGTAATGGGTGCAATCGGACCGCGCAAGTCCCATGGTGGAAACACGTCACGCTTCCCCTTCCATTCCATCGATTCTTGATTGCACGCTCTCCACCATGCATATACTCCGGGATTTGCCCTGGTTCACTTGCACCTGGTGCATGCAATAATTTCTCATGTCTGTGAGCTTGGGTGAACAAGATATCTAATGATCTGGCTGCCCCAACTGGGCACTTTTAGGAACCATTGGAGTGAAAAAGCAAATGCCATGGAGCTAATAAAGAGTTTCAAATAAGTTAAAGCACCACAAGGTTAAGCAGGAAAAAGCAGTGCCTTGGGTTTTTCGTTTTTACGTAAGAATCTAGACTACTAATGCCACAGGGTATGTATATAACTGGACTTTGGTAAGCTTTATCAAACCGTCTTTTTCTGTGCTTTACACTATTATTTTTGCATTTCAACAATTTTGTTATGGCTTTTTCTCGAGAAAATTTTTGTTATAACGTCCACATAATACACGGCAGGTGCGCTTCAGATGTGCTGGGACTGAGGCAGCATATCATGTTGCCGGTGTTTCTGAATGGCAATATTAATGCAGGGTTACTAATTGTTTATTCTTTCTAATTGTTAATTCTTTCTTAATTTCAAAAGATATAGTACTGTCTGCGCTTGCTGTGAAAATAGCCCTGTTAGAAGCAATAGAGGTGTAAACCCATTTTGTTTTCATTTAAAAAAAAAAAAATAGAGGTGCAAACCCGTTTAGGTACATCTTGCGTATGGACTCAGCAAAAAGTCTTTGCATTGTAGGGCCCCTAACCTAGAAATAATTTTTGCAGCAAAGATTTATCAAAACTATTAATTGCTGTCATTCTTCTTTGAGTCACTAGGCATTGGAGCTTGGACTCAAGTTGGCTCTACATCATAGGAGCCCTACAAAACCAGCAGGGAGTCCGAGCTGGCTTTTAGAAACAACTGGTGCACTAAAATAGTTTTTTTGGCAGTCCCTTATTCCCTGCAGGTCCCATTGAATCAGTCAAATCCAAGCATGGGAATTTTTACCAAATAAAAAAAAAAAAATCAAAGCATGGGAATAAGTCCATTCAACCGTCAACTAAAAACTGATCTAAATCAAGACTTCTCCTGATTGAATCAGTCCATGATCAAAGCGACTCTCCTGTGTTTCCGCCTCTCAAACTGCCGGTACTTGTAGTTGGTGGATCCTCGATCGTGTACCGCATAAAAATGTGAAGCATGGTTACTTGTTTGGCACGTATGACCCGAATCATACTGTTTCTGTGGGTCATATCTATCCTTTTCTCTTCAACGTTTTTGTGGGTACATGTACTACGCATCCATTAATTCTACCATCTAGTTTTCAAAGATTTAAAAGTAGAAACCGCGTGTGGACTTCGTCCAGTCTTATGAGAGAAGGGAAAATCTAGGCATGCAAGTGTGAAAGGTCCTGCCTTCCCTGCCTCATTCCATCAACAAACTAAAGTCTTTAGTTTCCTTCCATCTTATATTCCAAAGAAAAAGGAAGCCATTAAGGGCATCACTCGCATCCTTTATTACATAATCGAAATGGCAGTGTACTCAAGAGAGCTGTTGCTCCTCGTGTTGGTGATTTCAAGCCTGAATCCTCTTATAAAGGCAAGACCTATGGAAGAAAAGGCATGGGTGGAGAAATGGTGGGCTCTTGTTGGAGTCTCTTAGAAGGTTGGTCACTCATTCTGGACCTTCTGGTTGCACCCACAACCCTAACAGCATGGCGGCACCTGCCCCCAAATCACTAACAGCTTCTCACCTTAAGAAGACAAGTTAGAATTATGACCGCTCACAATAGCATGAAAAAATGGAACTTGTAATTAGAGGGCCATGCAATATATAATTTGTAAATGAGAATTCTTGTAATTAATTAATTTAGCATGTACACTGGTGTAATTGTTTTGCATTCATCTCCATAACCTACAACATAACTATTACTTGTTATTTCTGTTTTTCATCAAGATTTTTTTGTAATTAAGCGGAAGTTGTCAGATGTAATGGTTCTATATCATGTTTTCTTCTTTGTAAATGTAATATTTATTAAAGAAGATTGGTCAAGTGCAATTCTTTTTCTCAAATCAAACTACTTTCTTTTTACGAGGGAAATAATCAAGCGATTATTTCACACTTAAGAATCCATAAAGAAGACATCCATCCATACTTTAGAGAGGGAGTACTAGTCCACGCCTGCAGGGAAGTTGGAATTTTCTTCTCATCTACAGGCGACAACAGAATTGCCTCACCTTTATGAGACGATTAATCATCTGACCTAATGTGTGGGCCTGACGAACGAAGTCAGACTGGACCTTCACAAAATAGTAGACTTAACAGACGAGAAGTGGTGCTTGACCACACGAACCGGTCAGATTGAACGCGTTGAAACTTTCCAAGGGGCCCATCCATGCATCAATACTCGTGCTGGGGTTTTCTTCGATATATTTTTTTGGTTAAAATTATTTCTTGTATTCACGTGAGCCGCGCGTTTGGCAAGGCAAAGCGATTTTCATCCAGATGGACACGCTCCGCTCGATATATATATATATATATATCTTGCTCTGTACTTGAAGCTGGTGTAGGTACGAATAGATATCAAGCTGTCCGTGACGGAAGCAGGGAAGAAGTTGAGAGGTATATGAATCCTGTTCCTTTACATATTTTTAAGAAATAAGTTGGCGGAGACAGACTAATAATAATCTATCATGTTAGTTAACATTTTTTATTAATAAAATCAAATATATATATATATATATATATATATATATATATATATATATATATATATATATATATATTAAAGTGGAGGACTTTCAAAGAAGAAATCTCTATTTACCGCATGAGATGTTGGGGAAAAAAAAAAAGGAAGAGAGCCACGTGGCCCAAGGGAGAGGGGAAAAAAAAATTTGGCACGGCGAAATACGTCAATTTAGCACCAATTTATGAAGATAATAAGAAAAAAAGAAAAGAAAGAGAAGCGCCGGCGAGAATCGCCTACCGCCGCTGCTTGGGAGGAGGGGCGGATGAGAGCGGTGAAGTTTTGATATGCAATAATATGGTTGAGAACTTGATGTAAATTTTTGATTTTTATCTGTTAATGTTTCTAGCCATGAGTGTAAAGTCTTACAGCCTCTTGATGCTTTTATAAATTTCTTGAAGTGGTTTATCGATTTCATCTTATAATATTTTGATCTCTAAGTATTTTAATGATATCCTGAATTTTTACTGGAGTCGTAATCGATTATTTATGAGAGTTTTTTATGATTCAATTATGGGATGTGCCAGATCGTTATCAAGGGAGAGTGTGAAGGGTCCGAGTGGAATTGCCTGATCCTTATCCCTACAAATCTCCATCCATTGGCTTTGTTAATATGATTTATCATCCAAATATTGATGAAATGTGAGATTGAAATATCTGACACTATGGCTTTTTTAATTAGCTTTAAGGGTGATATTCTTCTACCGTCACTATTTATTGCTTATGGTATACTAAATCAATAGAAAAAATGACTTTGCAGTTTGCATCTTACAATTTTTCTTCCTTTGGACTTTATTTTAGGAGAGATGGAAGGAGAGAGAGAGAGATGAAAAAGTTTAAAAATTATTAAAGATAAAAATAACAAGAAATGATGGATTTATGAAGGGAGCTTCGCAGAATTAGGATCGTTGATCTTTATAAGATTTGTTTAATAACTTATAATCAATATTATACATCACAAAATAAGTTTTAATTATTTTAATTTTTTTAAATATATATATAATAGATATAATAGAATAGATAAATAAAATAAAATATTTTTTAAAAATATTACATCCCATGCATCGTACGGTGTTATAAGCTGGAGTATAATAAATATTGAAAAGCTAATATATAGAGAATAATTTTGGAGAAAATCCCTAAGACTTCTAGGCACATAACTGCTGTCTTTAGAATATTATTTATCCACTCAGAAGAGTTTACTAATGGGTTTAAGGTAAATACACTCTCGAGATACAAAGAAGCTTTATGTATTCTATAGATAGCAATTTTGAAGAATCCCCTAGTCCTCTCTAGGAAACTGTTTAGATGCTAAGAAGAAAAAAAAAGTTTTAAGATGGAAGAGAGAGGATTAATTAATTATTATTTCTGATCATAGGACTCTATATTTATAGGGTCCGAACAAATGTAAAGATATCTTTCCTTAATACATGACTTTTTTAATACATGATCTTTAATCCATAAATATGTGACTTTTCGATCCATATAGATAGGTAACTTCTCAATCATAAATACATCTCTTTATCTTTTGACTTTTAATTTAAACTAAAGTCAAATACTAAAGGTTGCTTGCTACAGTGAAATACCTTTTAGACAAAAGTCTATCCAATAGAGATATCTTTTCAAGAAGTCTCTTCAAAAAAAATAACTATAAACATCCAGAGATATCTTTTCCAGACATCTCTTCGAAAAACAACTATAAATATCCATTGGTCTCTTCCTTTCTCTGCTTTTATTTATTTATTTCTTAGAGGAGAACAGCACATCCATTCCTCTTCCCAATTTTATTTAAATGTTATAGTTTATCCAAATTCCTCCACTAGATTGTAATATTGAACTTTCTTTAGTTTCAAATAATACAATCATACATACATGAAGGTATCTTTCGATTTAAATCTTCAATTAGTGTAAACATTACAAAGCCCTAACGAAGTTATTGGTAGCTATTTGCTTAAACCAAAACTTTGATGTTAGAACCGAAAAAGTCATACATACAATCATATCTAGTTCTGATGAGAGGTTTTAAGTTGCTTTAGCACTATTATGGCCATATACTCATCCTGATTTCATGAATATTTATAAGAGTTAAAACCCTTAAACTCTTATTAGAAATGACACCACTTCTATATTCATATAGATGGAATCCTTTAAAAGGTCTCTTCTACTTTAGATACATCGATTGGATTTCATTAAGAGAATAACTCATTCTCTCAATTTCGTATCTGTCAGCGCTGATTTCCTTCTTGGGACTAATATAAGTTTCAGTGCCATCTCAATCACAAATCAGTAACTTGTTATTATCCTTTAAACCTCAAAACTAGTTTTTTGCTGGAACAAAGTTGGATTCCCATTACTGATAACTAATAAAAAAGAATTTTAAGCCCATTCTAGCAGCTGTACTTTTTATCATGTCCTTTGACAAACCTTTTGTCAATAGATCTACTAGATTATTGCTTGACCTAACATATACAATGGTTACTATACTATCTTTTATTAATTGTCTTACATACTCATATCTTAAACTTATATGTCTTGACTTATCATTGTAAATCTTATTATAATTTCTAGACATAGTAGCCTCACTATCACAGTATAAAAAAATAGCTGGCATAGGTTATGGTCACAACTTAATATCCAGTAATAAGTTTCTTAGCCATTCTACTTCCTTGCCTGTGGTTTACAATGCTACAAATTCAACCTCCATTGTAGAATGAGATATGTAAGTTTACTTTTTAGAAGCCCAACTAATAGCTCCACCACCAAGTGTAAATATCCAACCTGATGTAGATTTATTATCCTTGCACTAGTAATCCAACTTGCATCTGTATAACCTTTTAGTACAATAGAATAATCACTATAGAATAATCCTAAATTAATGATTTTCTTTAAGTAGCCTAAAATCTTGCTAATAGCCTTTCAGTGATCTGTACTAGGTTTACTAGTGAACCTTGACAATTTGCACACAACAAATGCAATATTTGGTTTGATACAATGCATAGCATACATTAGATTTCTAATAGCACTAGCATATTCAAGCTATGCTACTGCTCTATCAGGATTTTCAATCAATTTAACATTGGAATCATATAGGGTACTTGCTTCCTTTATTCCAAGATATTTAAATTTTACCAATAATTTTTCAATATAATGAAATTGATTCAAAGCATAACCCCCACTATATTTCTTAATTTTATTGCCTAAGATAGTATCTACTCTATAAAGATCTTTCACTTTGAATTTAGAAGTTAGATACTTCTTAGTCTCAGATACACCTTCTAAATTGGTTCCAAAAATTAGCAAATTATCCACATAAAGATAAATGATCACACCATAACTATTAGTGAATTTAGAATACATTTATCAGTACCATTATGTGTGAATCCATTTGATAAAATTATTGAATCAATTTTTTTATGCCATTGTTTTGGAGCTTGCTTTAAATCATATAATAATTTGACCAACTTACAAACTTTTTTTTCATTTTCAGAAATGATAAAACCTTCTGGTTGTTCCATATAGGCCTCTTCATTGAGATCACCATTTAAGAATGTCATTTTAACATCTATTTGATGAATATGTAAATTATAAATTGAAGCTAATGCAATAACAATTCTAATAGATGTTATTTTTGCCACTGGTGCATATGTTATTCTTGCCGTTGGCTACTAATCTAGCCTTGAAAGTTTGTATAAAACCATTTGTGTTATATTTTCTTCTAATAACCTATTTGCATCCTATTGATTTTGATCTTGGAGGTAAATCCACTAGATCTCACGTATTATTTGACAATATTGAGTCCATTTCATCATCTATTGCCTCCTTTTAGAAGACTGCATCTCCAGAGGCCATTGCCTCACTATAAGTTTTGAGATTATTTTCAATATGTAGCAAAATGGGTATCTTATTGAGCACAATAGTTCTACTTTCTTCAATTAGGAAGACCATAGATTAAGAGAAAATAAAATCTGGACCTAAATTCTTTTCTTTCCTCATCCTTTGACTTCTCCTTGATTCGGTGGTGATGTTGTCATTCTTTCTTTTATTTTCTTGATCATTAGAACCCTCAGAACATAAATCTTGTAATTGTGCTTGCGAATTTCTATAGCAAAAGTATGCTCTATTACACTATCATTATAGAATTTATTTTCAATAAATTCTATATCTCTTATTTCAATAATAACATTAGACTCAAAGTCTAATAATTTATAAGCTTTAGAATTTTGAGCATATCCTACAAACATACTCTTTATTGCTTTTGGTCCCAACTTAGTTCTCTTTAAATCTAGAACTCTATAAAAGGCCAAGCATCCCCACACTTTGAGATAGTCCAATTTTGGTTTTCTTCCTTTCCATATTTCATACAGAGAAACCTTCATTTTCTTTGATGGAATTCTATTTTGAATATGACAAGTAGCTAGTAAAGCCTCCCCCACAAATTAAAAGATGATTTGGTATTTAAGATCATCAAATTAACCATATCCACTAAGGTACAATTTTTTCTTTCCACCAATCCATTCTATTGTGGAGTATAGCATGCTGAATTCTATTGGATTATACCCTGTTCCTCACAATAAATATCAAATTTAGTAGAAAAATATTCTCCATCTCTATCACTATATAGAATCCTAATTTTTTTCTTTTTGATTTTCAACTTCTGCTTTATAACATTTGAACATATTAAAAGCTTCATTTTTATACCTCAATAAATACATATAAGTATATCTAGAAGAATTATCTACAAACGTTATAAGTATCGCTTGCCACCTCTTGTGAGAACTCCATTTAACTCAAAAATATCAGAATGAACCAAATCTAATATTTATATATTTCTTTCTATTTTAGAAAGAGATTTCTTGGTGATCTTTGTTTGAATACATATTTCACACTTATCATTACCATCATTATATCTAAAAGAAATATAACCATGCTTATGCATATATTGTAGAGACTTAAAATTTAAATATGCTAATCTAGCATGCCATAAAGAATAAGAATCCACAACATAAGTAGAACTAGCTTTTAATTTATTAGTTTCATCAAGACTAAGTTTAAACATACCTCACAATAGTAATCCTTGCCTATAAATAGACCATTCTTGGACAAAATAACCTTATTAGACTTAAGTATGGCTTTAAAGCCTTTCTTACAAAGTAGACTAGCAGACACCAAATTCTTTCTTAGATCTAGAACATGGAGAACATTCATCAAGATAAGTTTACTTCTGGATATAAAACTCAGCTCCAGTATTCCTTTTCTAAGTACCTTGGCTGAATTATGGTTGCCTATAAATACTTCTCAATCAACAGCATCTTCATAATTCTTGAATTATTCTCTGTTATTACAAACATGGATGATAGCGTGCCAGAATCGAGCCACCAGTTAGAGGACTTGATCGTAGTCGCCATATTCAATTCCATCACTATACCAATCTGTAGTGCTTTCATTCCTCCAATAACCATAGCAATGAGATCCTTGATCTCTTCCTCTACCATATTTGCCTTATTGGCAGAACTAGATCCTTCCTTAGAAGCTTTCACTTTCTTAAGGAATCTGTAATCTTTAATGTAATGACTTTTCTTATTATAATGATAATACTTTCGATTTCTTTTCTTATCTTGCTTTTCTTTGAAATCAAAACTATTTCTCTTTTGACCCTTTTGGTTTTTCCTAGGCTTGCTTTTAGAAACACAATTCAATTTAGAATTATTAAGATACATGACATCACATTTTTGAGTTTCCTCTTCAATTCTAAGATGCCTTTGTATCTTTTCTATAGTAAAGTCTTCTACCATATTTAGAAGTTTCTTCATATAATCATTACAAGTAGAAGGTAATTTCAAAATTATTGCTCCAACTTGAAGTGATTCAAGAACAACTACTTTCAAATCATGAAGCCTATTAACCAGTACTTGCAATTTATGTACTTGATCCATAATGTGTATGTTATCAGTCATCTTAAATTCAAAATACTTCATAATTAAAGACTTATTAGTATATTGACTCTCGTTATTATATTTCTCCTCTAGCGCCTTTCAGATTTACAATAGGGACTCAATGGACATATAAAGATCATAGAGGTGATCTGACAGGGTATATAGGATATGCCCTTGGCAAATGAACTCATCCTCTTCACGCTTGTTCTTTTGCTTATCTATTTTTCCTTTCCTTCTAAACTTGCATCTTCTTTATAATCATCAATTGGCTTCAAATTAGAATCCAGAATATATGCAATGTTCAGTGCGGTGAGAAGGAACATCATCTTATCCTTCCCATGATTGAAATTTGTTCTATTAAAGCAATCCAGTTTCACAAAGTCTTGATTCATAATCTTGAATGTTGCACTTGTTTCTGTAGCCACGGTGAATAATACTCTAAAATTATTGAAAAGTGGGTAAATAGAAAATAATTTTAGAAAAAATCCTAAGACTTTTAGGCACGTAATCGCTATCTTTGGATTATTATTTGCCCCCACTCGAAAGAGTTTGCTAATGGGTTTAAAGCAAATATACTCCCAAAATATAAAGAAGCCTTATGGATTCTGCAGATAGCAATCATGAAGAATCCCCTAGACCTCTCTAGGAAACTGTTTAGATGTTAGGAAGAAAAATAAAGTTTTAAGATCGAAGAGAGATGTTAGGACCATAGCCCCTAACCACTTTTCTAAAAGATAATGGCCCTATACAAGGAGAAATTTATTAACCTTTATCCACAAGGCTCAGAACCTCACGATAAGCATGTGGATAGGTCTGAGGGACTTCGCACTTGAGTCAACCCATATCAAGCTAGATCGATCTTGAGTGGCAAGTTGGACGATCCATCCCAATTTAATCCCTACCCAATAGGGATGAGTCAACCCTCCAGGTTGATCTCCGAAAATTTTGCCAAATTAACAACCACTCCTTTGACTGGCAACCCCCTCCTGGAGTCCCATCGAGTGTGCGCTGGCACCTGCACCCCTCTCCAGTGACATCCAAGGGGCCTATAGGATTTCGAACCTGCAACCTCACTCTGATACCACATGTTAAGACCATAGCCCCTAACCACTCTTCGAAAAGATAATTGCCTCATAGAAGAAGGGGTTTATTAGCCTTTATCCATAAGACTTAGAACCCTACGATAAACACACAAGCGGGCCTGAGGGGCTTCGTACTTGAGTCGACCCACATCAACCCAGATCGACCTCAAGCGGCAGGCTGCACAGTCAGTCCCAATTTAATCCCTATCCAACAGGAGTGAGTCAACCCTCTAGGTCGACCTTCGAGAATTTTGTCAGGTTAACAGCCATCCCTCTGACTGGCAACCTCCTTCTGAGGTCCCAATGAGTGTGCGCTGGCACCTATACAACAAGAGAGGTTTTATTGATTGTTGTTTTTGATCATAGGACTCTACATTTATAGAGAGTCCAAATAGATGCAAAGGCATCATTCTTGAATATGTGACTTTTTAATATATAACCTTTAATCCATAAATATGTGACTTTTTGATTCATAGATACATGATTTCTCAATCATAAATACATCTCTTTATCTTTTGACTTTTAATTTAAACTAAAGTCAAATACTAAAGGTTGTTGGCTACAGTGAAACACCTATTAGACAGAAGACTATCTGATAGAGATATTTTTTCAAGAAGTCTCTTCAAGAAACAACTGGAAACATCCATTGATCTCTTCCTTTCTCTACTTTTACTTATTTATTTCTTAAAGGAGACTAACACATCCATTCCTCTTTCTAGTTTTATTTAAATATTACTATCTATCTAATAATAAAAAAAAGAAACCAAATCAAAAACCTTATTTGCCTCCTATTCTCTCGCTTCTTCAACCTGGTGGTCCGCCCGATCTCAATGCCAACCTCTAAGAGCCCTCTAATGCCACCCAGTCAATACCATTAACCATTTTTGAGTCTTTCACTCAAATTTTCTTTTTATTTCTTCTTCTTCTCCTTCAAATATTAATTTCCACCCCCCTTCCCTCGGGTTGATGGAGAATCTAATGCCTACCCTATTAGAGGAGAACGCTCGGGAGAGCCTCCATTGCATCCCACAACAAGCTTTGGAAGTTGGAGGAGTCGCTTCCTATCCACCTCCTTAGCAAATCCACCAACCTTGTCCAACCTCTCGTTGTACTCACCTTGGCTGAGTCCATGCTGCCCCCTCTTGCCACCTAGTACCATGCCACCCTAGCCTCGCTCTATCGCCTCACATTCTTCAACCCCTCCTTCACTGCCTAGGCCCCACTTCAGTCCATCTCGAGCCTTTACCATAGACTCTTGCTATTCTATTAGTTGGACATCATCAAAGACTGAACTTATGGTCATTGGCGGTGTGAGCTGAGATGTGGCACTCCCAAGCCTTGGGAACATAAGAGAAGAGGCCAAGAGGTCAAGGAGGCAAGCCACGGAAGAAGCCAACTTGAATAGCAAAGGTTCTGGAGCTTAGTTGGCTCAGCTTTGAGACTGGGTCGATTAAATTTAAGATGGGTCGACTCAGTCTCAGACTGGGTCGACTATGTCTCAGAGGAACAGACAAATAAAAAGCTGCATTTTAGGACGTCTGGCACGGTACGTAGTTGAGTCGACTCAGTAATTTTCTAAGTCAACTTAGTCACATATCAGTTGACTCAATCTGAGACTGGGTCGATTCAGTATCATAGGTAGAGCTACACAGGATGTCTGTCTAGATTAGGATCGGATTTTGATCCTAGGTGACTTAAGGCCTCGATTTATGAGGTCTTAAGGGACTAATCTATGGATTAGATTGGGTTTAAGTCCAATGGGTGTGTGCATGTGAGATATGGGTGTGCATGAGCTCGGAGGGTGCATCATATTGGGTTAGTCGTCAGAGATTTTGGGTTGGATCATATTGATCTTGTATATATATATATATATTATATGTGCATCTCTGATTGATTCGAATCAAATACAAGCCATTTGCTTTCTAACTTTCTCTCTCTTTATTGTTCTCTCTCACTCTCCTTCTCTTTTGTATGCCCTAGAGCTTTCTAGGGTTTGATAGATCTGTCATCATCGATTGCTTATTACTAGTTCTGCGATCAAGATAGGATAAGAAAAGATTCTAATATCTGGTATCAGAGCCCTGGAGTTAGATCTGATGGAGAAAAGATCAAAGTTGCATCTGGATTGTGGTAAGGTGCTAAACAGATTTTTCTTGAATACTGTATTTTATTTTTGATGTTTGTTTTTGGAGATCTGGTTAAGATAGCATCGAGTATCATTAAGACAAATTTTGAAAAATTTGATGGCAAGGATAACTTCAGCCTTTGACAGCAAACAATGAAGGATCTATTGGTACAGAATAGAATCTACAAGATTTTGGTTCAAAAAAGATTAGAAAAGATCTATGTTGAAGACTGAGAGGAGTTGGAAGAGATAGCCTTCAGCACAATCAGGATGTGCCTCGCTGATGAAGTTTTTCTTGAGATAAGCACAGAAACCACATCAAAGGGGCTTTGGAAAAAATTGGAGGACACTTATATGGGCAAGAATATGACAAACAAGCTGTGGTTGAAGAAGCAGCTATACAGTTTACAGATGCCCAAAGGAGGAGATCTGATTGCCTATATTCAGAATTCAATCAAGTTTGCTCAGAGGTCATAAGCCTTGATGTAAAGATCGATGAGGAGGATAGAGCTCTCCTGTTATTGTATTCACTGTCAGTTTCTTATAATGATCTCATCACTACATTGGTGTATGAGAAAGAGACTCAGAATTTCGAGAAAGTTGTTGGGATTCTCAGGTCTAACGAATTGTGAAAGAGGCTATGCAAAGGAAGACCTAGTTAGAGATACTTGCTATTAATGAAAGGCAAGAGAGGCTTGAGAGAACTCGAGACAAATCAAAGGGCAGATCGAAGTCTCAAGGGAAGGGCTTTAAATGCTACAAGTGTCATCAAACTGATCATCTTAGGAGAAATTGCCCACTTTTGAAGAATGAGAAGGGGAAGGGTGCTTCCAAGGATGGTTCGACCATTGAGAGTGGTGCTCTATCATTTGAAAATAGTGAAGATGATATACTGATTGTCTCAGATGAGTTTGCAGAGTTGAATAGCCATTGGACATTAGATTCAGCATATTCCCATCATTACACTGCACATCAGGATTGGTTTGCATCTTATGAAAAATCCAATGGAGGAAGTGTAAGCCTTGGAGATGATCACCCATGTAGGGTTGCGAGCGTGGGTACTGTCAGGGTGAGGATATATGATGGAGTCATAAAGACACTCACTAACGTCAAGTATGTACCGGAGCTAGAGAAAAACCTGATATCCCTGGGTTACTTCGAGAAACAAGGATATGCTTTCAGTTGTCAACCAGGCAGTGAGTGTTTGAAGATTTTCAAGGAGGCATTGATGGTGATGAAAGAGAGAAAACTGAGCAACAACCTATATAGGATAGAGGGCTCAGTAGTTACAGATAATACGGAGGTGTCTGTGGTGACACAGGAGGATCAGTTAGCCTACCAGCTGTGGTACTATCGTGTAGGTCACTTGAGTGACAGGGGGCTCATGGAGTTAAGTAGGAGGGGTCTGATTCTAGCACTCAAAAAGGAGGAAGATGATCTTTGTGAGTCTTGTATCTACAGTAAATAGTACAGAGTAAGATTTGCCAATAGTACCAAGCAAAGTGAAGCTGCTTCGAAGCTTGTTCACTCAGATATATAGGAACTGGCATCTATTTCAGCTCGGGATGGAGCTAGATATTTTGTCTCATTCATAAATGACTTCTCCAGGAGGGTATGGGTGTATCTGATTAGAGAAAAGTAAGATATTTTTGTCTGATTTAAAGCCTAAAGAGCTGTGGTGGATAAAGGGACAGGACAGTCAGCGAAGTATCTGAGGTATGATAATAGAGAAAAATATATAAGCCTAGAGTTCAGAAGGTACTGTGACAAAATAGGATTAAACACCATTACACAATGAAGATGATCCCTCAGCAGCATGGTGTTGTGGAGAGGATGAACCGAATACTAATAGAGAAGGCCAGGAGCTTGAGGCTGCAGGCATCATTGCCCAAGTCTTTTTAGGGTGATGCTCTAACTTATGCTTGTTTTCGTATGAATAGGTCTCCTCATAGAAAGCTCAATGGAGGACTTCTAGAGGTGGTCTACAGTGGAAAGAAGATGGAGCTTGACCACCTGAAGGTGTTCGGCTACCCAGCTTATGCTTTGGTGGAGGAAGAAGAAAGGAGCAAGTTAGACCTAAAGTCACAGAAGATGATATTTATAGGGATTCCAAGAGGTGTGAAGGGTTACTTGCTATGGGATCCACATTTTCAGAAGTGCATCATCAGAAAAAATATGATCTTTGATGAAAAGAGTATCTTGGAGAAGCTGAGAGGTGCTGACGAAGTTGGAAAGTCAGTGCAGGACAGCATTGAGCAGCACTCGCATATAGGTGATTTGCCTTCTACTTCGACCTCAGATCATGTTCAGTTTGAGGTGGAGATGGGCAGGCATGGTCATACACCTATAGAGGGTTAGTGAGGAGAGGAATCTATCCAGAATGAGGTGTAGAGGTAGCCACAGATAGTAGACTTACGGGACGGTGCAAGGGGAGTGGCACTGTACAAGTTGAAACACACTGTTCGCAAGTCAGTGCGATATAGCATTGATGAGACTATCTCTTATACTCTCATCACTACCAATAGAGATCTAGAGATCTTTGAGGAAGCCATGGTGAGTTCGGATCAAAAGTCATGGATGCAGGTCATGATGGAGGAGATGGAGTCTCTCAGAAAGAATCAGACATGGTAGTTGGTGGATCTACCAGAAGATGCTCGACCCATTGACTCCAAATGGGTTTTCACCATAAAGGAGGCACCTTCAGAGCAAAGTGGAGTGAGGTACCAAGCTAGACTGGTAGCCAAAGGATACTCACAGAGAGAGGGTATTGATTATTCAGAGATTTTCTCTCTGATTATCAAGCAAACGTCCATCAGGGTGCTTTTGAGCATAGTTACTGCTCAGGATCCAGAGCTAGAATAGATGGATATCAAAATAGTGTTCCTCCATGGGCATTTAGAGAAGAACATTTATATGGAGCAACCACAGGGGTTTAGGGAGTCTGTATTAGAGGGAGAAGTTTGTTTGCTGAAGAAATCACTGTATGGGTTGAAGCAGTCTTTGAGATAGTGGTACAAACGATTCGATGCTTATGTGAGGAGCATTGATCTTTTTAGATGTCATCATGACCTATGTGTGTATGTGAGATCTCTGGAGGATGGATCTAGGATGTATTTCTCTTGTATGTATATGACATGCTGATAGCATGCAAGAGTAAAGAAGTTGTGCAAGAGTTGAAGGTAGCTTTGTCTTGAGAGTTTGAGATAAAGGACTTGGGGCCTGCGAAGAACATCCTAGATATGAAGATCATCAGAGACAGAACCAAGGGACTGCTACATCTATCTCAGTAAGGCTACATAAAGAAGATCTTGGAGAGATTTGGGATGAAGACAAGGCCAAACTGGTGGAGCTGCCACTTACTGGGCACATCAGACTCTCGAAGATTATGTCACCATAGACTGAGGTGGAGGCTCTGGAGATGAAGAGAGTACCATATGCCTTTGGTGTGAGGAGCATTATATACTCCATGATGTGTTGCAGGTCAAATTTAGCCCATGCGGTGAGTCAGATGAGCAGATTTATGGCATAGCCTGATGGAGAGCACTGGCGAGTACTGAAGGATCGATATCTTCAGATACTTGATGGGTTCAGTTGGAGGTGACATTTTCTATGGTCAGTAAAGAAGTGCTGAGGAACACTCCAACATATCTAAAGAGGCTTGGGGACTGATAGAGGGGTTTGTGGATATAGATTTCAATGGAGATGTGGACACTCAGTGTTCGATAACAGGTTTTATGTTTAGCCTGTATGGAGGTCCCATTTCATGGAGATCATGCTTACAGCCCATCATGGCTTTATCCACCACTGAAGTAGAGTATATTGGTATCATGGAGGCAGTGAAGGAGGTCCTATGGTTGAAGGGCTTGATGTTGGAGATGGACTTCCTGTATGAGGCTGTCAAAATACATTGTGATAGTTAGAGTGCCCTGTTGCTTACTCAGAACTCTATTTATCATGTGTGGATGAAGTACATCGACATCAGGTACCATCAGATTAGAGAGCTCATAGATGGTGAGGTGGAGCTGGTGAAAGTTCACACCAAAAAAAATCCAGCTGATGCACTTATGAAAGTACTTTCATGAGATAGTTTTTGCTATTGTGTGGCACTGATGCGGTTGATGGACAGGACTGAGTTCAGAAGGATTTGGAAGTATCAAGATGGAGATTGTGAGCTTAGGTGTGGTACTTCCAAGCCTTAGAAACACAAGAGAAGAGGCCAAGAGGTCAAGGGGGCAAGCCATGGAAGAAGCTAACTTGAATAGCAGAGATTCTAGAGTTTAGTCGGCTCAACTCTGAGACTAGGCCAACTAAGTTTAAGATGGGTCGACTCAGTCTCAGACTGGATCGACTATGTCTCAAAGGAACAGATAGATAGAAAGCTATATTTTGGGACTTCTGGCATGGTATGCAACTGAATTGACTCAGTGATTTTTTGAGTCGACTCAATCACAGGTTAGCCAACTCAGTCTGAGACTGGGTCGGCTCAGTGTCGTGGGCAGAGCTACACAGGATGTCTGTCTGGGGTAGGGTTGGATTTTGATCCTAGATAACTTAGGGCCTCAATTTGTGAGGTCAAGGGACTAATTTATGGATTGAAGTAGGTTTAAGTCTAATAGATGTGTGCATGTGAGACATGGATGTATATGGACTCGGAGAGAGCATCACATTGGGTTAGTCATGGGAGCTTTTGGGTTGAATCATATTGACCCTATATATATGCATGTTGAATGTGTGTATCTGATTGATTCGAATCGAATATAAGCCATTTTCTCCCTAACTTTCTCTCTCTTCATTTCTCTCTCTCACTCTTCTTCTCTTCTCTATGCCCTAAAACTTTCTAGGGTTTGATAGATCCACCATCAATGATTTTCTTGATACCTTGTTGCTGGTTCCACGATCAAGACAGGACAAGGGAATATCCCAACAGGTGGTTGGGACCTGTATACGTGGGATGCATCTAATGAGGTGTTCTTCTATGGAGACGAATAGGGTTTGCCACCTCCAACGAGATGTTTGTCCGTTAAGGCCAATAGGGTTTGCTTCATTTTTTTAAAATAATTTTATTAGCTAGAAATCTCAATTGACACCGTAGAATGCTATGCAACACTCCATGGTCACTATCACGAGATAGATGGCTATCGATAATGATGCACCAGATATGGTATATAAGGCCACTATGTTTGATTATCATCCATTTTTTGATGGCAGTCATCGAGTAGTGCGTAGCACTTTGTAATGCAAATCATGCACTACAAAGGATCTGTCATTCAAAAACACTGCCATGAAGTTAAAAATTAAAGGGCTAAAATAAGTTAAAAACTACAACCACTTGAGCAGAAAGAAGCAGTATCTTGGGGTTATTTAATTTTTCTTCATATAAGAATCTAAACTACTAATATTATGTTATAAAGGGTACATTTTTCCAAACCTCAGGAGGATTTTTCTACTTTTATTTTTAATTGGCCTTTCTGATTACCTCACACTATGTATATAAAGCTTGTGCAGCCACTGGAAGGAGTCCGACAAAGCTCTGAGTATGTGTTGCGAGCAGAGCAGACCCTGCAGAGCATTGATAGGGGATCGAGGGCAGAGTAGAGAATTAGGCAAAGCAGCTGCAGAGAGGTACGATGTAGCAATTTGCTCCACAGAAAGCATCCAGGGGCATCGAGGATCCTGATATTGACATGCCTATGAGAGGATCTCCTTGGGGGATTTGAGAGAGCTTTTGTAAGCATAGCTTCTAGTTATAAGAGAGTGGTATACAGAGAGTTGAGAGTGGATGTTTTCTTTTTGTATTTATTTCTTTCTCATAGTGAAGCTTGCATGCCTCGTGGAGGCAGCACTTGGGCTATTCTACGTATATGATTGTGTCTATATTATTTTCTTCTATCTTCTTGCTATAATGCGAGTGGTATCAGAAAGATCCCAAGATGGTGGTGTCCAAGCCAGACATCCTCAGCACCTAGGAGCATTTAGAGGACATAGTTGGTCAATCTTCTTGGTGACAATGCATTCCGCTAACCTCTGAGAGGAGTCCATTGTCATCGATTCTAAAGTGGGGTTCTGGATCGTCAGTCTCAAGGTGGAGTACTCCTAGATCATCAAGAAGTTCAACGATCCTCTCACCTCAGTGAGCCTCCTATCTTTGTGCTATTCTCTCCTTTCCTCGACTTTTATCTCGATTAGCATACTATGTAGTTCATAGGCTTCTTCGGTATTAGCATATTCCTTCACCTAGGCTAGCATTTCAGTGAAGTCTTTTAGATATCTTTTCTTTAGCTAGAAGAGAAAAACTAACAATTTTGAAGACTACCCTTTAGGATAGATACTGCGATCGATTGATCAAGATCGCACACTTCCAGTGTAGTTGCATTTAAATGGCTTACATAAGTTTGGAAGGATTTGTTGGGAATCTTTGGCCAAGACACCACCTCCACAAGATCTTTTCGATACCACGCATTGTAGCAGAAAGAAAGAAGAAACAAAACAGAAATACAATCAAATACGTAGATCAACCAAAAAGCTCGTCTCTATGAGGAATGCAAGTTTTACCATAAGAAAGAAAAAATTATAAGAGGAGATCATACCCTCAACCCTTGTACACCCAATCTCTCTCTCACAAGAAGCTCTTCCTCATAAAAGCTCTCTGTCTAGGAAGACCCCCTGAATCTCTGAAGCGACCGCTATCTGCTACCTAACAATCTGCCTAAATCTCCTGCTCTCTGTTGGTGCCTCACTAGGACCTACTACTGCCTACCGAACTGCTTCTCTCGACTGTGCTCAAGTCTCTATCGATCACCCTTACGAGTCACTGTTTGTCCATAGGCTTTTAAACTCATCAAATAGTGCTTAGATCGGAATTAGACTTCGATTATAACTCAAAAAAATCTTTCAAATCGTTCGATCAAGACCGCAACATCCCACGACCATCCGATCATACAATCTTAAACCTCAATCCATGCAATAGTGCCATGGACTACGAGAAATGGCTACAAAACACCGTTGATCCATGGTGGACCACGAGAAGCAGGCGAAAAATGCCCCATCGGACCACCGCAGCTCCCATGGACTATCGGTCCATGCACCGCATGTGGACTGCATGAGAAATCCATGCAAGTTGTGCCTACGCACACTCGCCTGGGCCTAAGCTGCACCATCGCATGTGCCCGCCTGTGCCTAGGCCGTGCACCGCGTGCACCCATGCATTCGCATGCTAGGTAGTGCACTCACGGTCGGCCCACACGCCATCACACATGCTCGCTCCATTGCGGCCTCCATCGGCCCACCGCCGGCCTCCATCACCTCGTGGGCTATGGACATTGCTGTGGGCTTAGAATGTATCGAATTTTGAGGCATCAAATCCTAACATTCTTCATTTCGACTCAACATTCGGCCTCTTTCTAACTCTGAGAGCTTTTGGATCTCCTTGCCTCCATACCCTGGGGCAATCATCTACTGATCATGGATGGGCAAATATGAAAGTCGAGCCAGATTGCTCAATCCCATCTCCATCATATGCTGTGCTCCTCCTAACCTGAGATCTGCTCGGGGTATCCTCCTACGGTAATAGGAATCTCATCCTGCAAAATCGTCTCTCATCCATCCGAGTCTCACGACTCATGCCCGATCTGCCTCCACCTGGAGTTCCACCTCACTTTGGACTTCTCCTGGCTCCTGAAGCTCCACCTTGCACTGAGCTTCCCGTCCGATAATAATATCCTCTCATCCTCTTCTTCTCTTCCAGAATAATCCTATCGTCGTATAACACCTTTAAGATTCCTCCACCAACTACTGTCCGTAGCCTCTCGAATCTAGTCAGTGAGATAAGATTTCACCTAAAATTGGATATGTATCAGACCTCCCCTAATCTCCTCACTACACCATCATGTGTCCTCCAATTGAACATCCCGATACCTCTGATCATACAGCTCGATCCATCTGATAAATAAACAGTTCCCTCACTGCTCTCTAGGAAGTCAAACTGCTCCTCTCTGCAATATATATGATAGGTGCATGTAGAATTTAAAATCTACTACTGAGAAGAAATAGATATCTCATCAGATATCTTCAAAACATCATCCTCTGACTCGCTACTGGCCGTCGCTGCAGTAGCCCTCATCTGATCCTTGAATTGAAAGCAATCTTTAGCTAGATACTCTAACTCATCACATTGATAATATTTGATCTTGCTCAAGTTCCTCATACTGGGCTTGGACTGCCTTTATCATGATCTTCTGTCGCTCCGTCTGCCACCTCTTTCTCTTTCAAAAATTGCCAAAGCTGAGCTGCCACCTAGCTCGAAATCGAATTCTCCCGTCTGAGAATCGCATTCTGGAGAATCACTGTGGTGACCTCATCCATCTTGATAGTGCTCTTCCTCAATAGAAAAGCAGTTACCAAAGACTCATACTAAGGAAAAAGCGATGCTAGCAAGACCAGTGTCCTGATCTTCTTCTTAACTTTCTTGCCAACGCTAAGGAGGTCGGTGAGAATCTTCTGAAAGTAGCTAAGATGCTCCTGCACGCTCTGTCCCTTAATCATCCACAGCTGATAGAACTGCCTCCAAAGAAAGAGAGTATTGGTGAGAGATTTCATCATGTATAACTTTTAGAGCTTCGACCATAGCACCATTAGAGAAGTCTCATCAAGTACATGTATCACCACCTCATCTGCTAGATACGTGCAGATGGTACTCACCGTCTACATCTGTAGCTGCTTCCAGATCTTCTCCTCCATAGTGTTTGACTTTTTCTCATATAAGAGAGCATCGATCAATCCTTGCTGGATAAGCACATCCTTCACTCTTGCCTGTCATAAGAAAAAATTATACTTTTCATCAAATCTGTTGATCTCTATCTTGATTGAGCCTGTCTTCTCCATCTTTAATCTTGCTCACCATCGTCGCAATCTATGCCCAGTACCATCTCATTCTGATACCATTAGTTGGGGATGTCTGACCAGGATATCATCTTCATAGAATCTTTTCGATACCATGCATCACAGTAGGAAGAAAAAAGAAATAAAATAGAAACATAGTCAAATACATGGATCAGCCAAAAGACTCACCTCCTTGGGGATGCAAGCTTCACTATAAGAAAAAAAAATTACAAGAGGAGATCACACCCTCAATCTTCATACATCCAATCTCTCTCTCATAAGAAGCTCTTTCTCACAAACACTCTCTCTCTCTAAGAAGATCTTCTAAATCGCTGAAGCGACCACTGTCTGCTGCCTGACAGTCTATCTGAAGTCTCTGCTCCTGCTCTCTATCGGTGCCTCTCCAGGGCCTGCTGCTACCTGCTGAACTGCTTTCCTCGGCTGTGCTCAGGTCTCTGTTGATCACCCTTACGAGCCACTATTTGTCCATAGGCTTTTAAATGCATCTAACAGTACTTAGATCAGAATTAGACTTTGATTATAATTCAAAGAAATCTTTCAAACCGTCCGATCAAGACCGTAACATCCTACGACCTTTCGATTATACAATCTCACACCCCGATCCATGCAATAGTACTGTGAACCATGAGAAATGATCCTAAAATACCGTCGGTCCATGGTGTACTGTGAGAAGCTAGCGGGAAATACCCTGTTGATCCATCGCAGCTCCCATGGATAGTCGGTCCATGCACCGCATGTAAACCGCATGAGAAATCCACACAGGCCGTGCCTATGTGCATGCCAGCTTGGGCCTGGGCCATACACCGCCCGCGCTCATGCATCCGTGCACTGGGCCACGTATTCACAGTCGGCCTGCGCACCATTGCACGCTTGCTCCGCCACGGCCTCCACCACCCCTTGGACTGTGCCACCTGCTCTGAATTTCTTTCGAGCGTATCTTCTCTATCTGGACTTCATTTAGGCTAATCTTGGACTCGTTGGACTCTGTTCGTCATCATGAACCTCATTATGGGCTTAGTGTAGATCGAATCTCGAGATATCAAATCCTAATAGGATTCTCTTTCCCTTTGCTTGATATTTATCAGAGCATCCGATCTGTGGCACTACCTCATGTTGCTGACGAAGTGCACCATGAATGATCGATTGAGCTGCTCGAAGGAATGGATGGAGTTTTGCTTCAAACTGGAGGACCAATATCAAACTGCTTTCCATAAGACGGAAGGAAAGTCTCATCATAAGATTCCATCTGTGGCACCATGCAAGAGCATTAGGGCTTTAAAACTTTTTAGGTGATCTATTGGGTCGGTTTAGCCATCATAGGTCTCAAGTCGTGGCATGTTGAAGTGAGTGGGGTTTAGTTCTTGCATGATCTTTGTGCTAAAGGGTGGGTCGACATTGAAGCCAAACTCACCATCTTGAGCAAGAGGTTGGTTGCATAAGGCCTCGACTCACTGGTTCATTTCCTAAAGCTTTTGGTCCACGTCAGCATCCCAGGCAATGTAGGCTTTGGAATGCCTAGGTTGTGAGTGGCCCAAGGTGGAGTCTTTTCCAAATTGCAGAGTAGGGGACCATCTCTTTTCTTGGATAGGGCTTCTAGGCTGACTGAGCTGACTTTGCCTTTCCCATTTTGGACTATGCTAAGGAGGTTGAGGTGGTGATCGTTGAGGCCCGTCCCTTGGTGCTTCATTGGCCTGCTGTATTATTTATACTGCAGCGATAAGAGTCTGCACCTACTGCATGAGTAGGTTGAACTAATCGGAATCCACCCTCACGGTCGATTGGGAGGGTGGAGGTGGTACCTTCATCTACTGCATCGATGCTTGAGTGTTGGTAGGAATCCAGCTAGCCTTAAGGTGGTGGTGTTGAAGCAGCACGACAAAGTCCCTTTGCGTGATGCCATGGTGATAGGATGCTTGTCCTTTTTTGTAAATAGGCATGGATCCTTCCTCTAGTACCAACCTATTGCTGCTAGTCTTTTAACCGAGGTCGGATTAGTTGGAGAAGAGATGTGGCTGATGTCAAGCGGCAATGACTTGACTTGCAGAATAAGTCCCTAACTGTAGTAGTGTTGCCCAACTAGATAACCCAATATGGGAGTAAATTGGATTTCTAAAAATTGAAACAAATATGTATAGATTTTTCAAATAAATTAAGTAAGATGCTGTGTATGCAAGCTAGTAATGGAATGCAATCAGAGACAAGAAGGCACACACACAAACATAAAGAATTTTTATAGTGATTCGGTGCACTCCAAGGACCTACATCCACACCGCAAATTGTACTTGAGAATTTTCACTATAATCTCATGAATACAATGTGATTGTTTTAGCCGAGCTCACAATCCAATCCAATTAATTTTTTAGGATTACCAACCACGACCTTTACAAGCCTCTCCATAGGCTCTCAATCTAATTCCCAAGCTTGGATTAAGCCTTTTCCAAAGTTTTAGATCCTTGGAAACTTGTTACAATTAATTTTAGAAGATAGAAATTTTTACAATAGAAAAAGCTTCTTAATGAGCTGATGGAAGTCATTGATGCTTGTTTGAAGAATCCTTGGATATTTTGCACTTAAAGCACACACTTCTCTTCATGATTGCCTTCATAAAATCCAAGAGTCTTTGATTAAGGAGAGGATGAACACTCTTGAATGTACTCAAAGCTGAAAATAAACTTTTTTTTTTTATATACACTTTCTCTATTATTCACTTGGATTCTTTCTTATTTTCAAACAATTCTTTAGTTTTTTAATGTTGTTTGGATTGAAACTAGTCATTTTTGCCCTTTGGAGACTGAATCTAGCTGTTGTAACAAATTTTGGATGTTTCTATAATTTTTGCAGAATAGTTTGTTATGGCTATCAGAAACTCAAGAGTTGACTTGCAAATCTTAAGAGTCAGCTTATGAAGACCAAGAGTCAACTTGCACAGAACAAGAGTCAGCTTGCCTTCAGATCTTCCAAAATCAACTTTCTATCTACCATGAGACAGTCGGCTTGCCAGAATGAAGAGCCGACTTGCAAAGTCTAAGAGTCGATTCATAGAGTCCATGAGTTGGCTCTTATAATGTGTGCTAGAAATTAGTTCTCTATGCCTCTGAGAGAGTCGACTCACAGGTTCCAAGAGTTGACTCGCAAAGCATGCCAATCCTGCATGTCAGAGTGGACTCTTCTAAAGCAAGAGTAGAATCCTCATTCTCAAGCTGGCTTTTCTCAATAAATCCATCTTCAAACTTGATTTTTAATGTTCAAAATCATCCTAAGTGACTTCAAAGCTTATCAAAAGAGTAACTTTTTTATAAAAACAACCAAGCTTCAAAGATATTAGTTACTTTTTATACTCGAATATTATGTAATCACTAAAATCATTCCGTGGATCAACAATCTTTTCTTTTTTGATGATGACAAAATATTGAGCATAAAGATAAAAATATAACTACAGAATTTGCTCAAAATAACATAATGTGTCACTTTAAATTTGAATGTATAACTAGTGTATCAAGAAGATAAGAAATTCAATGATTTATACTTCAAAGATAAGATATTTCATAACTTTTCAAAAATTTAAAATTTTCTCTCCCTTGAACATTTCATTAACAATTTTCTCCTTTTCATAAGAAGTTTAGAAATCATTTACTCTCTCCCTCAATGCAATGTTGGAAAATGTTACTCTCCCTTAATTCATTGTCTCTTGTTTTAAAAAGCTCAACTTCCTTTTCCTTCCTTTTCCTTTTTCTCTCTTTCTTTTGCTTTTTATCTCCTTTTTTTACTTAATTTATTTCTCATTTTAAATGCTCAACTTCTTTTTTTGTGGTTAGATGTGGATTGAACCAAGGTAGAGAGGTTTGCCATAGGAATTTGTGCAATCATTCGATGGAAACAAAATGGTGATGCAGTGTAACGAGGGATCTCCTTTGAAGTTATACCAAGTTTATTGCCTATTAGAAAGTTTGATTTCTATTAGAGATTGAAAGTTTACAAAGCTATTGAAGAGGCTTGAATTTTTTTGTTTGTTGGCCACACCCTTGCGATCTGATGAAAATCTTGTGGCATTGAAATCGCCAATCAAGACCCATGGAAGAGTGTTACATTCTCTCAATGAATTGAGTTCCATGAATAGCATTCGACACTCTTGATGATTATGGGGGCTATAAACATTAGTGAGAATCTAGGAGAAAGGAGAAACCCATAAATTTGTAGGTGATTTTGATGGTCAAAGAGTAGATACTTGTTTTAATCGAACTTCCTTAGAAGTCCTTATGATCCCAGCATGAAAGCAGGCCAACAACTAAACCTAAAATGTCTTTTGATACCTAGCCTTCTAAATTTGCATCATAAATTACTTTTTGCAACTTCCAATCTATATCTTGGTTGGTTTTTTGAAGATATATTATCGAGCATTTAGACCATTTAATGGTTTCATTGGTGGCTCTTTTCTTCTTGGGTTTACTAGTGCCTCTAGTATTTTAGCTTAGAATAATTCATAGTTCAAGTTAAAACACATTGGGTGTACCTAGAGAAAATATAAGATAAAGATGTATTCCAGCAGTGTGATCAATAGAGGTACATTAAACTTGGGTTCAATTCTGAGAGTCCAAAAGAAGAACATCCAAAATTCCACTCTACTACTGGGATGAAAATATATATGGGATCAAAAGGTGAATTCGAGACACAAAATATGAGTGACGCCTTCTGATGGTCTTCAGGCTACTTAGTAGGGTCATCTCTTTTAGATGTATATCCTAGAAGCTAATTAAACCGACACATATATTTATTCTAGAACATAATTTTATACTTGATATTTTTATTATCAATAAAATTAAATTTATTTATTCTATTCATATTGTTTATGTGTCCATGAATCATCTAAGGAATTAATAAGATGATAACATATATTCTTAAGAGTTGAAAATTTAAGGCATATATCATTGGTGATTAATTTTTAAATACTCTTGATCAATGGATCATCATGGAGATAGTGATGAATCTGATGAGATTCTTGCATGGATCGCTTCTCTTTTATGATATATGAGTCTCGAGTCTATAGTCTAGGGATACTGGAGTGAGAGTGCAGGTGATTGTTAGAGATTAAGGATATCAAACATGATCAAAAATATGAGAGTCACTTGGATGTCTACTCACTCATTAGTGACTTACTTAATATTACAGTAGTATGACTAGTCCTTTAACCTATGGTGCCTTGGCTATTCACAATAAGATTGCTATAGTTTGACTATACATATACTTGATCCCTAACTATATGGATCTTTGCAGTGTATGTTGGCCACAATAGGTTTATTGCATGAATAAGATGTGTATTTATATGGAATCTATCATGCTTAGTAGATAAGAAAGATGGTTCTATGTGATTTATGAAACTAAGTTTAGAAGATCTTAGCTAGAATAATGTGAATAGTAAAAAAAGTTTTTCAATATTTTCACATCATGAGTTATTGGGAATTATGTTCCAAAGCCAATTGTCAGTCTGTTGACAGTTGTGCTCATTTATACTTATATATAAATTATTTAATAATAAAAATTATTTGATATTTTTATTATAAATATTTACATCTTTAATATAAACTCTTGGATTGTGATAAAATCCTAAGGACTAATTTAAATAGAGGATTTAGTCCTTAAACTTGTTCGCGACCAAATGATACGTTATTATTAAGATAATAACGATATCAAGTGTAGGTCATTGCATGCCATATGGGTTGGTCATCCTCTTAACTAAGGAGTAGAGATACTGATATAATATGCAGGTAGAATGTAGGAGTATATTTACATCGAATGTGACCAACTATGGAGCACTCTACTGTCAAGAGTAGCTTGCAAAGGGTATGGATATAAGTATCTCTCCGATCTGAGATCACCATGGTGACTTATAAACAACTCACTATACTTTGGTATCAAACTACCTAAATTTTTAATTTAGTGATGGAAGATTTTTGGGGGAAGTCAAGTACTTATCAAATCAATGCATGAGTCAAGATGGGATTGATCCCTCAGAATAAGTAGGAGTTAATGCATCAATGTATTTTAATTTAGTAAAATCTTGATCAAAGTAATCCATATGATGGATTTGAAAGATTAAAATATAATATGATTGACTATTCTAAGGTTAATAGTTAAATCTTAGGTCACCTTGAGCATTAGGATCATAGGGATGAATTATACGGTTACCATACACCAGTAGATTCTTAAATGTTACTTTGCAATCATTCAGCCTATCCGGACGTCAGGTCCTATTGCTAGATGGTTATATCGATTAGTTTAGAAAGTTATTTCTATACTATCTGCTTAGGTTCGAACCTAAGGGGTCATACTCAAAAGAAGTTACTATCTGATCATATGGCTGATTGATGATTGAGAATCATTTTAGGTTGTAATCATCAATTTGATTGATGATTAGTCTTATGCAAAAGTTGCAGTGAATTAATTCGCTAAGGGTTAGTAAATTATAGGAGAAATGATGAGCAATTAGATTGTTAATTAGCTTAATAAAATTGAGCAATGTGATTTGGTTCAAAACTAATTGAATTGGATTTAATTTGATTTGATCCGATTAGGTTATGAGATAACCTAATAATCAAAGGTAAATACTTCCTGATTTGATCAGAACTTGGACTTAATTAAATTATGATTTGATTAAGATTTAATCATGTTTGGAATCCAATTAGATTGGGTTCATGTTGATCTAATTGATTTAACCTAATTTGATTAGGTTAGAGACTTAATTGGATAAACCCTAAAGAGTCCAAATCAGTTTGGACTCGTCCCTACCACCGACCACCTTTGTGCACCCGCCCATATCTCAACACGAATCTAGATATGCATGAGAAATTCCATGATAAATAGCTTTTTATTTTTATGTTGCCCACTCTGAGAGCCCTAAGGATGAGATAAGATTTGGTTCAAGTTGAATTTAAATTGGAATTGAATTTAGCTTAGAACTTGATCCTTATCTTGGTTCGAATTTGATTTTACCTTGGACTCTATCTCCCCCTCCATGCCATCTATAAAAGCCCTGATTTTCATGCGCCAAAACATGAGAAAGAACCCTTGAGGTGTGTTCTAGGGTTTTGGGTGTGAGGTCTTGGGGTGGGTAGCCTATCATTGGCATGTGAGCATAGAGGAGAACCTCCTCTTTGGTGAGAATCCTAGAAATCTATTCTAAGATTTTTGAATGAGGAAAAGCTAAAAGAGAAGAGAGTTCTCTCTCCATCTATCCATCACCTATTCCTCCTTTTTCTTCCTACGATTTCAAAGGAGTTTGAGAGATCTATAGGGAGAGAAGATTAGCTATCTACAATAGTTTCTATGCGAGCTAGCACTTCCAGAGAAATAAATCCTGGACTTTTAGTAGACACCTGTAGAGGTCGGACATCTTCTGTGACTGCGAGCAACTAGCAAGACTATGGTTTTCAGATGCGGAGATCTGCTATCCATGCTAAGATATCGAGTTTTGAACTCGTATTTGATATACATGGGATGTATAGTGTAGATATGATCTACAGATGTTTGTTTTGATGGGATCATACATGCTGATTTTATTTTTCAGATCATATACATGTATCATAACATATTATAGATCCTAGGATAGGCGTTAAGATTAGATCTTAAGCATGTAATATAGATTAAATTATTTAATCTGATTTTTTTCTACATAATTTTTTTTTAAAATACATGCTATGCGCCTGTTGATTTTCCAACAGTGGTATTAGAGTCAGGTTCCATTATAACATATATATGTATGTATGTAGCATTAAAAATTTGATTTTAAATATAGCATGATCTAATTATGATAAGATCTAGTATGATTTAGATTAGATCTAAATTTTACATATGTGATATGTTTAGATTAGATGCCTAATAGCCAAGTAATTGGATTGAATATTCATGGCCGTCCAATCATAGGAGAAAGTAAGATTTTATGATCCTCTCCTTCCATTCTATGGAGATCTCTTATGGTGTGTTGGGGTACTGTTTGTTTACAAAGATAAAACATGAAAGATTCAAAACTTACTTTTTTGTAAAACTCTAGTTTTTGAAATCCTAGATTTTGGTTGTATATGAAACAAAAATGAATGAAAAGTAAACCATCTAATCTAAAAGATTAAAAATTATTTTAATCAAAAGAAATAAAATCTCGAATCATAAAAAATTTGGATATGATCTAAAAACTGATTTATGGTTGATTTTATTTTGGTTTGTGTAGAATTTTCATTTACTGAAACTCTAAAAAAAATTGCTGGCACACTAACTTAGTCGGCTCAATTTTGACTGAGTCGACCAAGTCTCTTGTTCTAGCTGATTCAATTGTGAATTGGGTCGACTAAGTTACCACAGGCTGAACAATAATAGTAATTGTTCACCTACAGTTAGCCGATCAAGCATTAGACTTGATCGACCCACGGTTGTTAGCCGACTCAGTTTGGGACTGAGCTGACCTAATTTTTAGAGATAAATATTTTGCATGAATTAGAATAAAAAGTTTATAAAATTAAAATTATTTCAATATTTTATCTTAATCCATATTAATTTCAGACTTAATTAAGAATTAAGTATAGAACTAATTGGATCTAGAATTATGAATTAAAGATCTAATAATATTTTCATAAAATATGAGGATCACATCGGTTAGCTTGATCAGATTCGCTTAATTAGGTTAGACCTAAGGTTAGAATCAAATCGAACATGAATCAATTAGAGAAATTGATTAAATCTAATAAAAAATTGAATTAGATTAAATCAGAATTTATCTAGAACCATTACAATAGTTGTAGTTGGTTAATATCCATGTCTTTGATTCAACCAAGATGGACCTCGATCGTAGCTTGATGGTCGAGCCTGAGTTTTTAGACAAACCAAATTGAATCTAATGAACCAATTGATATCTAAGGTAAGTTTGGTAGTCTTGACCGGTGGTTATTAACTGAGGGCTACTCACATAGATTGAGTCTATGGTGAGTTAATAGCATATCCCTCCCATCGATCTTACTTATCTGGCCAATGTGGTGAATTAACTTTTGATTCGATTGCTCATTGATTCATACTAAACCCATGCTACTTAGGTTGATTAGTGTGATTGATTTAGGTGTAAATGATTGGCTTGAATCTAATCTAGTCTTCTTTGATCTGACTTGATGAAATAAATGAAATGATTATGATTAACTGGTTAAATTTAATATCTTCTCTTTTATATGTCAACCAAATCTTCTAAATTATTAGATCCATAAAATGAGCTAGTTATGGAGATGACTAGATCATAGCCTCTCATTAAGTTGGATGATAAGGGATCTATTAGTTGGATGATCATTGAACGACCCAGAGGCCTGGTGCTCATCTGCTATTAAAATTATCATTCATAATATGATGACTCAGTCAAATCTCTCTTATGGGTGGTCAGGATGATCAACCAAAGTTGAGCTTGATCATTTGTTAGTTAGATTTTTAAGTATGATCATATTAATGATGGGACCTAAGCAGATCTTTCAATGGAGGCCAAAGTCTACTGTTAGGAACTTGGGGTAAAATTATTTAGTAAAATAATTGATTAAGAACCTACCTATAGATGTATATGGGTGAGCTGACCAAAGTCGAGCTCATATGCAGTCTATGTGGATTTTAGTATCCACTAAGAAATTAGGGTAATTTCTCGAGTTGGAGGTAAAGGCTATCAATTCATATAAAATAGTAAGAGAATCTTTAGACTAAAGATCATGTCTTTAGACTTAATTAATTTATATACTAATTAAATTTTTGATTTTTTTTATACAATTATGGCCACCAACTTATCGCTCCGATCACTGTTGGATAGTGATAAACTGATGGAACTAAATTTTAATAGTTGGTATTGAAAACTGAAGATAGTTCTGGAGCATGAGCGGATCTTGTACGTGCTGATAGATCCGATACCTGAGGAGCAAACTTCAAATGCTCACAATACGGTTCGAGATACTTATCTAAAGTGGCTCAACGATCGCACCATGGTGTGTTGTATCATGCATGCGGTCATGAACGACGAGTTCAGCCATAAATTCAAGGAAGCTTAGTCAGAAAATATGCTTAAGATGTTGAATGAGTCTTCTGGCACTTCTGATGATGTTGAGCGATACAAGATCAATTGTGTCATTTTCGATGTCTGTATGAGGGAGGAGGCATCGGTCATTGATCATGTATTGTATATGATCGAATAAATCGAATGCCTGAGCAAGCTCGACTTTTTCTTGTACGAGTAGCTTGGGAAGGATGCAATCTCGAATTTCCTACCAAAGTCCTATCTACTGTTTCTCAGCTATTATCGAATGACGAAGCCTATAGTCAACTACTACGGTCTATTGAAATTGCTACAAATTTTTGAAAATGATCACCAGCTCCACAAGGAGATAGTGAATGTAGTGGGAGGATCTTCTTTGGATGGACGTCATCCTTTTAAGAAAGAGAAGAAGAAAAAAAATAAAAAGATGCCAAGTGCTAGGGGTCAGATCAAGAAGTCTAAGTCCAAGTCTGACCAGAGTTAGATAGAGTACTTCTATTATAGGAAACAAGATCATTGAAAGAGGAACTGTTCTCAATACATAGCTTCTCTTGATCCGAACAGGCCAAAAAAAAAAAAGCAATCGATTACTGGGCAAGATAATTATATGATAATATCTTGCAACTTCTCTATTTGTGATACAATGACCTAGGTATTGATACTGATAGTCCTATTAATATTTACAATTTATTGCAGAAACTTCATATCAGTAGGAGATTTGAAGACGATGAGAGATTGCTGAATGTTGGAGATGGAAGATCAGTTCCAGTTCTTGCTTTAGAAATTATCAAACTTATATTCAATTCTTATATCATTGTTCTTAGTAATTATCATTTTTGTCCTAGTTTCTAATTGAATGTAATTTTTGTAGGCCTTTTGACCAAAAAAAATTATGAGATTTCATAAAAAAAAATTATGATATCATTTTGAATGGTGTTATTGTAATGCACGGATAATTGAACAATAGAATTTATGTTGTATCACAATCTAGTGTAATGTACATGTCGAAAAAAAATCCTAGGATAGATGATGTCTCAGATGCCTACCTTTGACATTATAAGCTAGATCATATTAATAAGAATAGGATGAATAGGTTAAAATGAGAGGAGATCCTCAAAGACAATGATTATGAATCATTATCAATCTGTGAGTCTTATCTACTTGAAAAGATGACTAAGTCATCTTTTATTGAAAAAGATAAACGAACCAATGATATTCTAGATCTTGTATATACTGATGTATGTGGATCTATGAGCATAAGTGCTAGAGATGGGTATCACTACTTCATTATGTTCACAGATGATCTATCTAGACATGGGTACGTCTACTTGATGAAATAAAATCTGAATTGTTTGAAATATTTAAACGATTTCGTAGTAAGGTAAAGAAACAAAATGGGAAGAACATTAAAACTCTTCGATTTGATTGAGGGGGTGAATTTTTTTTCAGTAAATTTCTAACATATCTAGAAGAAAATAAGATTCTCTCGTAATGGACTCCTCTTAGAATGTCACAACATAATGACATCTCAGAAATGAGAAATCGAACTCTATTAGATATGGTTCGATCTATGATGGATTTTTCTAGTCTGTCGATCTCTTTTTGGGGATATACACTCAAGTTGACTTGCTATGTACTTAATAGGATTTCAAGTAAGTCTGTGAATAAAACACCATATGAGATATGGACTAGACATAAACTAGTACTCTCATACCTTAAGATTTAGAGATGTCTGGCTTATGTCAGATATTTGAAAACAGACAAGTTTGGACCTAGATCTAACAAGTATATTTTTATACGGTATCCGAAAGAAACTAAGGGATATTACTTCTACCTTGCTGATGAACAAAAAGTATTAATCAGTAATAAGGCACACTTTTTAGAAAAAAAATTTCTTAGTGAAGGAATTAGTACCTCTAAAGTCGAGCTTGATAAAATTCGACAAGTAAAAGAACCGACATAATCTAGTGAATCCACAGAATCAGATTTGATTGGATCAAACCCAGAGCCTGTTGTTGATGCACCATTAAGGAGATTCGATAGAGTATTATGTCAACCAGACAGATACTACGATTTCTTGATCTGAAATAGAGATCCTGTTGAACTCGATGAAAATAATAAGGATCCGATCACCTACATAGATATAATGCAGAGATCCGACTCCAATAAATAGCTTAAAGCCATGAAGTCTGAAATAAAATCCATAAAGGTCAATGATGTGTGGATATTAGTTGACCCATCTAAAAGGGTAAAATTCATAGGATGTAAGTAGATCTTCAAGAGGAAGAGGGGCGTAGATAAAAAGATGGAGACCTATAAAGCCATCTGATTGCCAAGGGATATCGTCAACATTATGGTATTGACTATGACGGGATATTCTTCTCTATGGCAATGCTCAAATCCATTTAGATTATGCTTGCGATTGCAGCACATTTGAACTAAGAAATCTGATAGATGGATGTGAAAATAGTTTTTCTGAATGGTGAGCTAGAAAAAGAGGTGTATATGATACAATCTGAAAGTTTCACATCTACAAATGAGTCTAAGATATACAAGCTTTAGAGATCTATTTATGGATTGAAGCAGGTAAGTAGGAGTTGGAACATATATTTTGATAAAGTGATCAAAACGTATGGCTTTGTTAGGAATGGAGAAGAATCCTACATTTATAAATGGGTTAACAATTCTGTGGTAGTATTTCTTATTTTGTATGTGGATGATATTTTTTTAATCAAAAATGACATCCCTGCATTACAAGGAATAACGATTTGACTATCATCTCAATTCTCCATGATAGACTTGGAAGAACCATCCTACATCTTAGAGATGAAGCTCTATAGAGATAGATCGAAGAGGATGCTCGAATTATCCCAATCCACATAGATCGACACCGTGCTGAAGCAGTTCAGTATAAAAAATTTCAAAAAGAGTTATTTTCTGATAGACCATGGAATTTCTCTCTCAAAGAGGGATTGTCTGACAACTTCTCAAGAGAGAGAGCGTATGAGTAGGATTTCATATGCTTCGACAGTAGATTTTATAATATACGTCATGACATGTACAAGATCAGACATGGTATACTCACTAGAGGTAGTGAGCATATACCAGTCTGATCTAAGAGAGAACTACTAGAAAGTTGTAAAAATCATTCTTAAGTATTTAAGAAATACTAAGGATCAGTGGCTCATTTATGAAAAATCTGTCTTGAAACTTGTGGGATTGACAGACTCCAGCTTTCGGTCAGACTATGACAATAGCAAGAGTGTGTTGGATTTTATATTTATCCTAAATGGTAGATCATTCTGTTGAAAAATTTTGAAGCAACACACTGTGACTGACTCAGTATGTGAGGCAGAGTACATCGTGGCAATCGATGCTGCGAAAGAAGCTATATGGTTGTGAAAGTTCATCAGCGAGCTTAGAGTGGCATCTTATCTGAATGGTTTGGTTCTGTTATACTATGACAGCACTAGCACCATTGTTCAAAAAAAAGAATTGAAATCCCATCAGCACACCAAGCATATATTGCACTGCTACCACTTGGTTCGGGAGATTGTAGATCGAGGTGATGTTGACCTTCAGAAAATCGACGAAAAAGAGAATCTGGATGATCCATTTACTAAAGCACTCAGTGTTAAGGAGTTTGAAGATCATAAAATTAAGATGACTATACGATACTATACTGATTGACTTTAGTCTAAGTGGGAGTTGTTGGAAATTGTATCCCAAAGTCCATCATCAGTTTGTTGATGATTATGCTCATTTGTACTTGTATATGAATTATTTGATAATAAAAGTTATTTGACATTTTTATCATAAATATTTACATCTTTAATATAAACTTCTGGATTGTGATGAAGTCCTTAGGACTAATTTAAATAGAAGATTTAGTCCTTAAACTTGTTCGCGACTAAATGATACATTATTATTAGGATGAAAATGATATCGTGTAGGTCGTTGCGTGCCATATGGGATGGTCATCTTCTTAACTAAGGAGTGTAGAGAAACTGACATGACATGCAGGTGGAATATAGGAGTACATTCACACCAAATGTGATCAATTGTGGAGCACTCTGCTATCAAGAGTAGCTCGCAAAGAGTATGGGTATAAGTATCCCTCTGATCTGAGATCACTATGATGACTTGCAAGTAATTCACTGTACTTTAACGTCGGACTACCTAAATTTCTAATTTAGTGACGAAAAATTTTTGAGCGCAGTCAAGTAGTTGTCAAGTCGATGCGTGAGTCGATTGATCTCTCTGAATAGGTAGGAGTTAATGCATCAATGTATTTCAATTTAGTAAAATCTTGGTCTGGATAATCTATGTGATGGATTTGAAAGGTTGAAATACAATGTCGTTGACTATTCCAGGATTGATAGTTAAATCCTAGGTCACTTTGAGCATTAGGGTCATAGGGATAAATTATACGATTATTATACATCAATAGGTTCTTGAATATTGCTTTGCAATCATTCGACCTATCCGGATATCGGATTCCATTACTAAATAGTTACATCGATTAATTCAAAAAATTATTTCTGTGCTATCGACTTAGGTTCAAACTTAAGGATCACACTCAAAAAAAGTTACTGTCTGATCATGTGACTGATTGACGATTGAGAATTATTCTAAGTTATAATCATCAATTCGATTGATGGTTAACCTTATGCAAAAGTTATAGTAAATTAATTTACTAAGGGTTAGTAAATTATAGGAGGATTGATGAGTAATTAGATTACTAATTAACTTAATTAAATTAAGTAATATAATTTGGTTCAAAACTAATTGAATTGGATTCGATTTGATTTGATCCGATTAGGTTATGAGATGACTTAATCATCAAGGATAAATGATTTCTGATTTGATCAGAACTCAGACTTAATTAAATTTTGATTTGATTAGGATTTAATCATGTTTGAAATCCAATTGGATTGAGTTCATGTTGATCTAATTGGTTTAACCTAATTTGATCAAGTTAGAGACTTAATTGGATAAACCCTAAAGAGTCCAAATCAGTTTGGACTCCTCGCTACCACTGACCACCTTTGCATGCATGCCCACATCTCAATGCAAATCCAGATTTGCATGAGAACTCCACACTAACAGCTTTTATGTCACCCACTCTGAGAGCCCTAAGGATGAGATAAGATTTGGTTCAAGTTGAATTTAAATTGGATTTGAATTCAACTTGGAACTTGATTCTTATCTTGGTTCGAATTTGATTTGAACTTGGACTCTATCTCTTCCTCCACACCAACTATAAAAGCCATAATTTTCATGCACCAAAACATGAGAAAGAACCCTTGAGGCATGTTCTAGGGTTTTGGGCATGAGGTCTTGGGGTGGGCGGCCTATCATTGGTGTATGAGCGTAGAAGAGAACCTCCTCCTCTTTGGTGAGCATCTTAGAAATCTGTTCAAGGATTTTTGGGTGAGGAAAAGCCAAAAGAGAAGAGAGTTCTCCCTCCATCTATCCATCACCTGTCGCTCCTTGTTCTTCCTACATTTTTGAAGGAGTCCAAGAGATCTATAGGGAAAGAAGATCAGCCATCTATAGCAGTTTCTATGCAAGCTACCACTCTCGGAGAAACAGATCAGTGCTGGACTTTGAGTGGATCACTGTAGAGGTCGGACACCCTGTGCTGCCCGTACTAAGGTATCAAGTTCTGAACTTGTACTTGATATATATAGGATATATAGTATAGATATAATCTACAGATGCTTATTTTTGTTGGAATTTGAGGTTTGGGGCATGCATGTGTGTCTCAAAAATTTTATTTTTTAAACACCATAGTAAAATATAAGATTAAAATACTTTTAATCAGAATCATGCATGTATAAAAATATAAAATCATAAGGATCTAGTTCATGTGCTGAAATTGACATATGCTGAAATTCAAATTGTGATCAAATCGCATACCTGTTTTGCAATCCCTTTCTTCAAATCTAGATCTGAAAGAGAAAAAAAAATTTTTAGTTGTACAAGTATCCGACCTCTATGGGTATCCACTCGAGATCAGCCTAGAATAGTCTTCTTCAAGTTGAATTTTTTTTTCTAAAAAAATTCAGCCTGCTGAATCTGAACGAAGCCTGGATCGTGATCAACACTTGATCTCTTTCTTTGATCTTCTTCTTCTCTACTTCTCTTATCTTTCTCCCTTGCTTTGTGCTGCTATTAGACACCAGAAACTAGCAGCAAGTGGACACCCAATAGTCCTTGGCGTGAGGAAGAAGGGACGCCCCAAACAATAGAGGAAGTGTGGACGTCCAAGGGAGGAGAGAAAGGGAGAGGAAGAGAGGGTGTGGGGGGATCCTTTGTGGCATGGGGCTTGCTTGTTGGATGCTCTAGGGATCTTAGGGGAGGTCCCTTTAAATAAGCATGAGGATTGAATCCTATTCAATCTCATAATATAAGTCCTACTTGCATTGAGTTTTCCAATAACTTAAGTTATTTAACTTACATTAGAAATCCTATTAGGCACCAACTCTTGGAGCCATTGCACCCATTATTTCACATCCTTTTTTACACCCAAGGGATGCCCCATATAAGATCCATAAGCCCTCTAATCATAGGACATGTCTAACTTGATCCAATCAAGATGGCACTCCATAATAACTATCAAGGAATATTAATTAGAGACTTGCACCCTAATTCAATTGATCCAAAATCTTAGACATCTAACAATTGGAGTCCAATGAATCTAATTTATTTAGATTATTAGCAGATAATTAAGTTTGAATTATCTTATCAAATAAAAAATCCAAATGTAAAGAGAAAATTAGGTTCAACCATATGCTAGCAAGGTTACCTTGAACCCAATCAGATTCTTCTAAACCCAATTGATACTTCATAAGCTCAATTACTAATTCCGGCCTAATCCCTTTGTTGTGTGACCTCATAGGTTTAATTCTACCTGGTAGTGAGATGTACAATGATCTCTATCAAAGTATCATTGAAACTCTTTTCAATGGATCAGAATAATTCTACTCTAACTCATCAAGGATTGTCAATTTAGAATAATCTTAGTGAGCTCTCACAATCCACCAGTGACATCTAGTAGTATGTAAGGCAATCCAGTAGAACTGAAATAAATCTCTAGGTGTAGTTAATGTGTGATTCAGTCCCTCTATCATGAGTTCGATTAGATGGTAGGTCATGGATAAATCGTCAAACCTCAACATTAGTCACATGATAGATTCGATCAGCTCAAGTCCAAATGTGATTTCTATAGAAACTCTTTTCCATCAATCATACTACTGTGGTCACATATTCTTGGACTTAGCCTCTCAAATCTCATAAGATTACTCCTTTCTATCAAGATCGATAGATCCCATCTTAATGCACACCCTATTCCTATAGTAGACCAACTATCACCAATATTCACTACAAGGGCTTATTGAGATCCATATTTATGTGTCAATCAAGGTCGAGCAGTCACACTACGAGCAGCAGTGCCATCTCAGATCAAAGGATCAGTCACATAACTATAGTATCAAGATGATCACTGACGATCGAGTAGAAATTCAAGTGATCTCTCGTACGGTCACACTCAGTACTAGATGTTCTCTAACAACTATCCGCACTCGTCATCCAGTATATCTACACTATAGACCAGAGATCCATCTATCTCGAAAGAAACGATCTATGCATCAATCTATCCGGATCGATCACCGTCCTCATGATAGTCCTATAATCGGAAGTATTTGTGAATTAAATATATATCCCTAATTCTCAACACCTTGAGAATATGTATCGAAAACTAATTTCATGGATGATTCAAGGACACATCACACTTGAATGATAAATAAACTTATCTTTTTATTGATCATATCAATGTATTAAATACAAAATTGTGTCCTAAATTTATTACAATATATCAGCCAAATTGAATTCTAGGACATATATCTAACAATCTCCCACTTGGATTAAAGTCAATTAGCCATAAATCTAAGTCCCATCTTCTCAAGGTGGATATTTACTTTTGGTTGGTTCAATTGCTTAGTCAGCGGATCTACCACACTGTCCACGGAGTCTACTCTTCACACCTCGATGTGTTTCTTTTCGAGATAGTCACGTATGATATGATACCATCACTCGATATGCTTTGATTTTTGATGAGACCTCGGCTCCTTAACAAGTGTTATGGCTCCATTGTTATCGTAGTAAAGTGGTATGGCATTCGATGTAATAACCCCAAGTTTCATGATGAACTTCTTGAACTAGAAGCCTTCCTTGCAGCATCCGAAGCAGCGACATACTCAGCCTCTATGGTCGAATCTGCTATGATGGGTTGCTTGAAACTCTTCAGTTAACTATGCCACCATTGCAAATGAACACATATTTTGATATAGACTTTCTATCATCAGGATCATACATGAAATCTGTGTCAGTATACTCCTCATCTCGCAACTCAAAATCTCTTCCTAAGATCAAGAACAGATTCTTAGTCCTTCTTAAGTACTTAAGGATGTTCTTCACAGCTATCCAGTGCTCCTCACCTGGATTTGACTAATACTTGCTCGTGACACTCACAGCAAGGATAAAATCAGATCAAGTACATAGCATGACGTATATGAGGCTCCCTATGGTCGAGGCATAAGGAATCCTACTCATATGCTGAACTTTCTCAAATATGGTCGGACACATCATCTTGGAAAGATTAATACCATGCCTAAGAGATAAAAATTCTCTTTTGAAGTTTTTCATACTGAACCTTTTCGGCACTTTCTCTATGTATAGCTTTTATGCAGGCCTAGCATCCGTTTAGGTGTATACCTATAGACTTTTATTCTGAGAATATAGGATACTTCTCCTAGGTCTTTCATGGAGAATTTTTTGAAAAACCATCTTTTGACCATGGTCGGTATGAGAATATCATTCTCAATGAGGAGAATATCATCCACATACAATACAAAGAATATTATTGCGCTCTCACTAACCCTTTTCTATACACATGGTTTCTCTTCATTTTTGATGAAATCAAACGATTTGGTCACTTCATCAAAATGATGATTCCAACTCCGAAAAGCTTGCTTTAATTTGTATATGAACCTTTGTAGCTTGCAGACTCTGTGATCATCATCACCATACATGAAAATCAAAGGCTACTCCATATAGATATCTTCCTTAAGATATCTATTCAGAAAAATAGTTTTTACATCCATCTGTCAAATTTCATAATCATAGTAAGCTGCAACAGCAAGCAGAGTGCAGATGGATTTCAACATGGCTATAGACAAGAAGATTTTCTGATAGTCAATGCCCTCGCGCTGACTATAACCTTTAGCCACAAGCTTAGCTTTATATGTCTCTATCTTACCATCGACATCTATTTTTCTTTTGTAGATCTATTTACATCCAATGGATACAATACCTTCAGGTGGATCCATTAAGGTCCATACTTGATTCGAGTGCATTGAGTCAATTTCTGACTTCATCGCATCTAAATATTTTTTGAAATCGATATCAGACATCACCTCGTCAAAGGTATTAGGATCATCACTATGACCCTTATCTCCTATAAAGAATATTTTCTTTACTTTCTCCGTAAACATACCCATGTACCTTTCAAAAGGTCGAGAGATCCTGCTAGATCTATGAGATGGTTGAGGAATTCTACTACTGGCTCATGAATAATGGGTTCCTGAGGATCTATAGCTCTTTGCTCTTCAGAGACCTTCTCTTCTAGCTCAACAAACCTTCCACTGCCACCATCTTGGATAAACTATTTTTCTAGAAATATGGTATTTCGATACATAATCACATTATGATCTTATGAAAAGTAGAAATAGTATCCCATAGATTCTTTAGGATACTATAAAATGAGCTATAATAGATCTATCTTTCAATTTATCCGTCATCTGTCTCTTGACATAGGCCGGACATCCCTAAGTCTTAAGATAATCTAGATTCAGCTTCTTATCGAACCATATCTCATACGATGTGGTAGGAACAAACTTTGATGGAACCCTATTCAATAGGTAAATGGTGGTTAACAAGGCATGTCCCCAAAGATATAAGGGTAGATCAATGAAGCTCATCATAGACTTGACCATATCCAATAGGGTCCTGTTCTTCCTTTCGGATATCCTGTTGAGCTGAGATATTCCAGGAGGAGTCCATTGAGAGACTATGCTATTGTTCTTAAGATATTCGAAAAATTTTTGACTAAGGTATTTACCTCCTCGATCAGATCGAAGGACCTTAATGGATCTTTCTGTTTGCTTTTCTACTTCATGTCTGAATTCTTTGAACTTTTCAAAGACTTCAGACTTGTGTTTCATTAGACACACATACCCATATCTAGACAGATCATCGATAAAAGTAATGAAGTAGGCATAACCATCCCTAGCTAGCATATCAAATGGTCCACACACGTCGGTGTGTATTAGGACAAGTAACTCAGTGGCCCTTTCCCCATGTCCTACAAAGGATAACTTGACCATTTTTCTTCGAAAGTAAGATTCACAAGCTGGATATGACTCTGGGTTAAGAGAACCAAGAATCTCATTCTTCTCCAGTCTGTTTATCCTGTCCTCTCCAATATGAGCTAGTTTATGGTGCCATAAGTACTTCTGGTTAACTTCATCTTTGGATCTCTTTTGGCCTACAGCACTCACTATTTACTCATTTAAGTTCACATTCGCATCAACATGCAAGTGATAAAGACTATCAATTAAAAGACTTCATGCAATCAATTTATTTCATAAATAAATAGAATAAAAATCTTTATTAAAACTAATTTTAAAACCTTCCTGTGCTAGTACAGATACGAAAATCAAATTCCGACTAGCTACAGAAATATAATAACAGTCTTTCAAACCTAATCTAAAATCAGACAGTAATCGAAGAGGATAAGTGCCAACGGCCTCTACAGTAATTTTTACTCTATTGCCGATCTGAAGGATCATGTCACCTTCCCTCAACCTCCTATTTTTTATTAAATCCTATATTGAGGTACATATATGAGCACTAAGTCAGAGTCTAATATCCAACTAGAAGTAGAAGAAATCGTAAAGTTAGATTCAATTACGGCATACCTTCGGAAGGTTTATCACCTTTTTTGATCTTTAGGCTCTCCAAATGAAGTGGACAGTTCCTACTCTAGTGGCCTTCAGCATCACGATAGAAATACTTTCCCTTTGCTTCAATCTTCTTAGGAACTTCCTTCTTTGGCTGTTCTTCTTCTTCTGCTTCATAGCAGATTTTGCCTTCTTCTTCCCAATAGACTTTCTTTTGGAAGAAATCTGCTCCACAGTGAGAACAGTACCTTTTGAACTCTTCAAGATTCTCTCCGTAGTGACCAACATGTTGACTTGTTCGAGAATAGTACAATCGAGTTTGTTCATATAAAAATTTACAATAAATTGACTTTATGAACTTGTAAGTGATTGAAGGATCAAATTCATCTACAATTTCTTTTGCATATCCAGCTCGAGCTTTCTAAGCTCCTCGATATCCTTGATCACTGTCATACAGTGCTCATGGACTGACTGTCCTTCGCGCATCTTCAAATTGAAGAGTCTCTCGGATACTTCGAAGCATGCTGTACGGCTCTGCTTACCATACAACTCTTACAGGTGAGTGATCATGGCCCTAGCAGTGGGCATATGCTTATGCTAACTTTACAACTTGTTTGATATAGAAGCCAGTATATAGCACTTGATCCGACTGTCTTCATCCATCCACTTCTCAAAAGCAGCCATTTGCTTAGTAGTAGGACAATTTGGTAACATTATTGGTTTCTGATCGAGTACATGACCTAATTGTTTTGAGGTTAGGATAATCCTGAGATTTCTGAGTCAGTCTTTGTAATTTGTATCAATCAAACGATTGGTTTCAAGGATGCGGGCTAGAAGGTTTGAGGCTGATATTATTTAACTGCGAGAGTAGAGATTCAAGTTAGACTTTTATACTTAATGTTATATTTATTTCTAGAGACTTTAAAATGCAAACAATGACTCTCACTAATTTTTTAGATCCCTCCACTCTCCAGAAAGGAAACAGAAATTCTAACGCGACAAAGGATTCCTAGTGGGTGCTGCGGTCTCACCAATACCATACACCTCACCTAACAGTTATTGATAATATGCACACCAATGCATAGGCAACTCTTTGCCCAGATACTTCTCTAAGCATGTTGCAGTGACGGTCTCTAAGTCATGTGGGCTCACCTAACAGTTATTGTCCACACTCCTTAGTTAAGTCCGACCCACCGTTCACAAGCAAGTGCAAGGCCATTATTAGGTCTCTCACCTAATAGTTATTGGGTCCAACCCCATCCTTACCCTAAAGCAACTCTTTACTAATAGAGTGGTTGCGTATTCTCGATGCAACTGAACCACTGTGATCAGTCGAGAACAATCAACGTCAGTAGCACACCCGCACATCTACAATGGTGGAAGACCTATAAACTTAATATTTATGAAGAGATTTAGATTTAGATTTCATCTAATCAGTCATCATATGACTGATCTAATTGGTATGGGCTAAATCAGACCATTAAGTAACCTTATTCAAGACCCAATATTCCAAATTAGTCAGTAAGTGAAGATCGATGGGAGTCTCCCCGTTCTTTCCTTAGATACCAATAAATTAGCCAGATAAGTGAACAAAATTAATTAAATAATCACGTCTTAATTAGTTACTTTAGATATCAATAGATCAATTGGTCCAAATAGGTTAGCTCAAACAAATCGGGCTCAAACCATCGAGCTAAATTAGGTCCTTAGGTTAATCGATTCTATATATGGGACTCAATCAATTTGATCAACAATAATTGCATGATCATAAACTTAATTAATTTGATCCTAATCAATATTTGACTCGATTTGACTAATTACCTAATAAAATTATTCCCATATGAATCAAATCAAAAATCTTAGATGCAATCCAATTACATGACCTAATTTTTGATTTTTTCATAACCAAAATCCTCATGCATAAATACAAATTTCAGATTCTAAAATCAAATTTTAGATCTAATTTTTTTACATCAAAGTAAATTTTAAATCATGAAAATAATTTTTAGATTTAACATACAAATATATATCTCATATATGCATGTAAAAATTAGATCTAAATAAAATTCAGATCTAAAACATGATGTCATATATCTCGTATACTCATCATGGATCATGTCAAAAGTAATTTTATGACCTAATCATGCAATCATATATCTCATATATGAATCATAAATCAGATCATAATAAATTTTAAATTTATGTACGTATCTACATATCATGTGAACAAGAACTAGAACCTTTCCTAGATCAAAATTTAGATCTATGCATGCTTTCACATATCAATTATATGTTCTAAAATCAAATCCAAAATTAAAATTTAGATTCAAAGATTCATCTATACATCTCATGTATCAAAGAAAAATTAAATTTTGAAACTCTTTTCAAAACATAGATGTCAGATTTCAACATATGAAACCCGTGGCTCTGATACCACTATTGAAATTTGAGGTTGAGGACATGCATGTATGTTTCAAAAATTTTATTTTTTAAATATTATAGTAAAATATAAGATTAAAATATTTTTAATATAAATCATACATGCATAAAAATATAAAACCACAAGGATCTAGTTCATATGCTGAAATTGACATATGTTGAAATTCAGATCAAATCGCATACTTATTTTGCAATCTCTTTCTTCAAATCTGAATCTGGAAGAAAAAAAAAATTTTCTAGCCGTACAAGTATTCGATCTCTACGGATATCCACTTGAGATCAGTCTGGAATAGCCCTCTTCAAGTTAAATTTTTTTTTCTAAAAAAATTCAGCCTACTGAATCTGAACGAAGTCTGGATCGCGATAAACACTTGATCTCTTTTCTTGATCTTCTTCTTTTTTCTTCTCTTGCCTTTCTCTCTTACTTTGTGCTGCTATTAGACACCAGGAACCAGTAGCAAGTGGATGCCCAACAACCCTTGGCGTAAGGAAGAAGGGACGCCCCAAATAATGGAGGACGTGTGGACGTCCAAGGGAGGAGAGAAAGGGAGAGGAAGAGAGGGCGTGGGGGGATCCTTTGTGGTGTGGGGCTTGCTGGTTGGATGCTCTAGGGACCTTAGGGAGGTCCCTTTAAATAAGCATGAGGATTGAATCCTATTCAATCTCATAATACAAGTCCTACTTGCATTGGGTTTCTTAATAACTTAAGTTATTTAACTTACATTAGGAATCCTATTAGGCATCAACTCTTGGAGCCATTGCACCCATTATTTCACACCCTCTTTTGCACCCAAAGGATGCCCCATATAAGATCCATAAGCCCTCTAATCATGGGATACACCCAACTTGATCCAATCAAGGTGGAGCCCCATAATAACTATCAAGGAATATTAATTAGGGACTTACACCCCAATTTAATTGATCCAAAACCTTAGACACCCAACAATCGGAGTCCAATGAATCTAATTCATTTAGGTTATTAGCAGGTAATTATATTTGAATTATCTTATCAAATAAGAAATTCAAATGCAAAGAAGAAATTGGATCCAACCATGTGTTAACAAGATTACCTTAAATTCAATCAGATTTCTCTAAACCCAATTGATACTTCATAAGCTCAATTGCTAATTTCAGACCTAATCTCTTTGTTACGTGACCCTATAGGTTCAATTCTATCTGGTAGTGAGATATACAATGATCTCTATCAAAGTATCATTGAAACTCTTTTCAATGAGTCGAAATAATTTCACTCTAACTCATCAAAGATTGTCGATTCAGAATAATCCTAGTGAGCTCTCACAATCCACCAGTAACATCTAGCAGTATATAGGGGCAATCCAGTAGAACTGAAATGAATCTCTAAGTATAGTTAACATATGATTCAATCCCTCTATCATGAGTCCCGACTAGATGGCAAGTCATGGATAAATGTCAAACCTCAATATCAGTCATATGATAGATTCAATCAGCTCAAGTCCAAATATGATTCCTATGAAATTTTTTTTTCATCAATCATACTACTGTGGCTACAGATTCTCGGACTTAGTCTCTCAAATCTCATAGGACTATTTTTTTCTACCAAGATCGATAGATCCTATCTTAATGCACACTCTACTCCTACAGTGGATCAACTATCGTCAATGTCCACTACAAGGGCTCATTGAGGCCCATATTTATGTGTTAATCAAACTTCAGCAGCCACACTGCGAGCAGTAGTGCTATCTTAGATCAAAGATCAATCACATAACTACAGCATCGAGACGATCATTAACGATCGAGTAGAAATCCAAGTAATCTCTTGTATGGTCATACTGAGTACTAGTTGTTCTCTAACAACTATCCGTACTTGTCGTCCAGTATCTCTATATTATAGGCTTGAGATCCATCTATCCCAAAGGAAGTGATCTGTGCGTCGGTCTATCCAGATCGATCACCGTCTTTATGATAATCCTATAATTGGAAGCATTTAGGAATTAAATACATATCTCTAATTTTCAATACCTTCAGAATATGTATCGAAAATTAATTTCATGGACGATTCAAGGACACATCACACTTAAATGATAAATAAACTTATCCTTTTATTGATCATATCAATGTATTAAGTATAAAATTGTGTCCTAGATTTATTAAATGTATCAGTCATATTGGCTTTTAGGACATACATCTAATAGTTTTGATATGATCATGAATGCTGATTTTATTTTTTAGATCATATACATACGTCATAACATGTTATAGATTCTAGGATAGGCGTTAAGATTAGATCTTAAGCATGTAATATAGATTAAATTATTTAACCTGATTTTTTGCTGTATAAAAATTTTTTAAAATACATGCTATGCGCCTGTCGGTTGTTCAATATAATTCAAGTTGAATAAAGTAGATATATGATAAATGATGAGATTTGATGAGAAATTCCATAACCTTCATCTTATTGGGATTTACGATAGAAGGATTATATTATATGATAATTGCATCTAGAGATTCATCTATTTTATTCTATTAGAATGTCACTACGTACTGTAGACATTACTAGTGGATTGTGAGACTCATTAGAATTATTTTAATGATCAATAATTCTTATTGGATGAGTTAAAATTATTTCAATTCATTAGAATGAATTTTAATGATATTAATGATAAAAATTATAATATATTTTATTATCAGATAGAATAGAACATATGATACCACACATAATAAAATTATGTCTGATTAGGTTTAAGTTGACATATTACTGTAAAAAAAAAAAAAATCACCGACCTTTGGTTGCCGGCGCTAGTTTCATGCGTCCGACAATTTTGAAATGTTTCCGCATGTGGTTAAGGGTGAACCAGCTTTCAACGATGTGCAAAAGGGTTGCGGGTTTGGATTCCAAGCTCACAAACGTCGTCGTGATCCAATAATGATCCTATTCCCGATGTTCATTTGGGTTGTTAGATGAGATTTCACAGCCACGCTTGTTTCATCGTCGGGATCCAATAAATCCACCGTTGCGATCCAACAAAATTGAGTCCATCGTTCTGTAGGTCTCGTCTGCTTTCTCGATCCTCCTCCTCCTTCTACCTCCACCATCGGGCTTCTAGAAGTCCCCTGAAGACCTTCTACTGCCTTAAATATCCTTATGTATGCCATCGAAACCCGTATATAAACTGACTCCAAGCGCCATTTCCATTCCAAAATGGATACCAAAACTAAGCATGAGGACTCGCTTCCTTGCCACCGACTACTTCGCCTCCCATTCCTGGATCAAAACCCTGAGAGACTTTCAATTCCTCCCCCTTCCGCTGCAAAATCTCCTCCCTTTTGATCCTCCTCTAGGCGTCGAGATCCCTTTCTTCGATCTCGATCTTCGCTTTCCTTCCAAAATCTATGGATTTTCGATCGAGAATGCTCTCTCTCAGTTCCTCTCGGATGTTGTCCCTTGGTTTGTTCATGCTGGAGAGGGAACCTCCATTGATTCCAGCTCTCGGAACAGAAAGCTGGAGTGATTTAGGTCTGGATCGGCCGAGATCGGCGTATCTGAGGTGAATCAGCTATTTCTTCGCACTTTAGATCATGGATTTGGTGTTGAAGGCTTGATTCTGATTTGGCTTTGTTGTCACAGAGAAGAGATGATGACTCTTAGGAGGAAGAGAACCGGGAGAGTTGGGAGTGCTCCGACGCTGGAGCAGATGCTGTTGATGTATTAAATGTAAACACTTTATCTTGTTTTATTTTATCTTATTTTCTCTATTGGAGGTGGTTTTGGTGATTTCTACTTTGGATGTTCTAGCAGCAAGTAGTGGATTTTCTTCATGAAGAGAAGATAGTAGAGAAGTGTTCAGATTCTGTCACTAAAACTCCAGTGGTTTGCGGCATATTTCGATCTTATGGAGTAGAAAGTGATGATTTCTTCTTCTTTGTCCTTGTACTATCTAGGAAAACTCTTCATTTTTTTGTTGTATAGAGCCAGAGGAGCAAATTGCAGAAGGAATTATGGTTTGAAATAGTGGAAATGGAACCCCCCTGGTAAAACTACATAGTTTATTTATATTACTTATTTCTGTGTCCCCACTGCGTGCTTCTTTCACTTTTTTTTTTTTTTAAAAAAAATTCTATTGTTGCTGTTGTGATAAAAGTTGTTGTTGTTGCTGAAGATGTTTTGGGTTCTTTTTGCAGAGAGAAACTATGAGCTCCTGTGAAGCAGAGGAAGCTGGATTCTGCTTTGAACTTCCAAATATTAAAATTCTTCTGGTATATCATTAACTTTATGTGAAAATAAATACTAAATTTTATGTTCGTCCTTTTGATTCCTTCTTCTTTGTGTTGCTTTGCAATCAAATTCTATGTGAGCAAATATCTTGATATTTATTTGCTAACTAAGCAGCAACTGACATAACAGGAAGAATAAAACTATTTAAATTTTTGTGCTGTGGTGGAGAATTGCAAGTCAATTGGGCAGAATAGGACAAGTTGAACTGATAAGAAATGAACATTAGGAAAGAAAACTTTCACATGAACATTATTTTCCAAAATTAAACTAGAAATGTCTGTACCTGTAGTTTAGTTACTATTTTTCTAGAAATTTGAAGAAAACTAGTCTATGGTTGCTTCCATAGCATACAGGAAATCCACCGCAAAAGTTACATCTTCTAGCTCTTCTTTTCCATAGCATACAGGAAATCAATAGTTTCAGTAAGATGGAGGAAAATATGCTGCATGACTTCTGAAATTATTGTCTAATCTGCATTGGATAAAATTTGATCTGAGACTTCTTTGTTGAACATTTTTAAAATAGTGCTGTAATTTTCTTTTTTGTCATGAATCTCTTTCATGTCGTAGTAGGATAATATTGACATTAAAGTTGGAGTAATAATCCCGCATCCCATTATGGTTGCAAAATCACTTTTTTCGGTGGAAGATATTTCTGCCAGACTCAATGATAATCAGGACACCTTTTCTATTAAACATGGTAGCTCCTCCCCATATAAGACATTGAATCAGTGTACTAGAATACCCCAATTTGAGATCTGCGAGAATAGTTGGGAGCTTGATGACAGTATTTCCACTATAGAAGCACCCATACTCACCAAGATGGCAGCTTTGTACGAGAGGAGTGTAGAGATCCGATCGTATGTATTGATTTATTTGTTGAATGATTTATATTATAATTTTTTTATCATTAATATATAGGTCTGTTCTTTAATATATAGAATAGGACAATCATGCTTATTGCAGAGGGCGTACCGATGAGTCATCATCATCTATGGAGTGCAGTCGCATCGAGGCCCAGGTGTTCACTGAGCTTATAGGACTAGAGCATTATGGCAGAGTGAGGAGTTATGGATTGGAGTCACTCCCACTCAGTTGTCTGCAATGTGCAGATATACTCAGGAGTGTAGACAGAACAACAGTATTGCAGAGGTCTATAAGCTAGAAATATAGATACAGGAGATGAGTCAGTGACATGATCTACATATAGAGAAGTTAAAGCAAAGCTATCAGACAGAGATAGTGTCATTGAGGACTTAGGTAGATCAGATTACATCTTTTTTACATGGTTTTCTCCCGCATCAGGTAATTAGTTACGTATAATTTCTGGATTTTATATTATTTTCATGTATATCTTTATTGTATAGGCTTTATGAGTTGTATGTACTGATTTCTCTATTCTTTACTTAGTAAGCTTTTTTTTGCTCCTTACAGGATCCCGATACTTTCAGTAGTCATCAAGATGATGATACCATGCACAAGTGATAGCCTTCTCTTTTCTTTTCAGTATGGGTTCTACTTGAATTCCCTCTTGTTCAGTTTGAGCTTTTAGTTTAGGGCTTATAGTTTTGGTTTCATTGGTTATGGATTCTTTCGGGTGTAGCTAATTTTGGTGTTATGGTGTCCTTTCCATTAATTGATATGTTATGCTGCAAAATTATGACCTAATCCAGGTCTGGTCATTATGGATATGGTGGTTTTGTGATGATTGACTAACAGATATCATTTTAAGAGCATATCTTTCTCTTATGAACTTCAAACTTAATGAAATGGGTTTTATTTTATTTACTTTGGATGGATCTCATTGATTCTACCTCTTTAGGCCAGCTGACTTGCCTTTTTGGTGGTTTCCATGGGCAACTGGTATTATATTTATTTTTTTCTTATGGTTCCAGTGGCCTGAGCAATTCTCTGTTTTATGATAGATCATGCACAAATTGTGTTGTCCATTTAGGTTTTTTGAGTGGCTGAAGATTTTGGAATGCTGGTATCTTCTTTTAGCTTTTATTATGGTAATCATCTCCCACCTGGTGTAAGCTTTCTATTTGGGTTACATCTTATATTCAACAGACTGGCAACATCTGCTCTCTGTGTAAAGCATGTTCAATCAGACGTTTCACTTGGTTGCTAAAACCTATCTCTTCTTGCTAATCCATTGCGATGCATAGGTTGCATTTTATCATTTGTTGTTGGATTGTTTGGAAGGCAATTATCCTAACCATTGGACTACAAACGGTGGACATCATTTATTGTTGGATTGTTATTTTGCTGTTGATCAAGCCTCAGTGATTGCTGATATTCTGTGATGTGATGTTGCAGGATTTTTTTTTTATAATTTTTTGTGTGTGTGTGTGTGTGCATTGGGGGGGTGGGCGTGTTGTTTACAAGAAGTTTATATTCTTTAAATTATCTAGCTTGTATCATGCAGCTTGTAACGGTGGAGCTGAAAATATTTTGAGTAGTGTTTAGGTATTGTTCATTGATTTTGCTAATGAATTGGAAGTTTGTTTGCTTTATTATGCTATGGTGATTCATGCAAACGAACTTGTAATGTTACAGCGTCACAGTCAAGTTAAGACTTCAATCGTATGTTGATCTCAGACCGATTTTGAACTTGCTTTTTCTAAATTTTCTAAACTATGCAGTTCAGAAATGGTGCTGTATACTTTGTCTAGGTTAGTGTCCTTCATAAGAAACCATATTTCAGCATATTATTGCATTAAGAGGATAACCATAATGACTAGTTTCTTTTAGAATTGGAATAAGGCTTATGGAGGCAGGAAAAGACTGTAAGACGAGCTAGGACTTCATTTCCTAGAGGAAACAAAAAGAAGCTTTCAAGCAAAAGTTAGAAGGTTAGTGAGGATGCAGCTAATAAAGAAGTAAAGAGAGCAGGGGAGATTCCAGTTTCAGAATCGGAAAGGGTTCTTCTGTGAAATTTTGTGATTCGTGTGAAACTATTGATGTACGTTCTTGCATTATTTATAATGCTTTAATTTTTATATCACAGCTTAGTGCGACTATTCTTCGACAATGACTAAATTAAGCTTTAGAAAGCATTCCACTAAATAATAGATGATTTTTGTTAGTCTGTTCTCCATCATCACCACACAACCCATCTTCTAATTCTGATGATTCTGATCACATGGTAGAGACGCAGGGTGCTTTATATCAGAGGACCATCATATTCAAAACAACACCATGAAAGATCCATTGTTGATGATAAAAGTTGTTTAAAGGATTTAAATCAAGAGATTTCTAATGCTGTGGAGTCCCCTGTTATGTCAATATTGGCTGCTACTGCTTGTGACAGTATTAATCCTGAAGACTTAGTTTTTAATGGCCATGCTTCTAATTAATGCAGATGACCTTTTAGGGAGCTCAATTTGTGTTGAATCACATTCCTTATTTAAAGTAACGACTGACCAACTTCAGCACAGTAGTAAAGATTTGTGTGGTATATCTGAGATATAACTGGAAGCATCTTCTATCTTAGACTTGCCCGCTTAGGGATCAGACAGAATGAAATTGGCTTAATCATGTGATACAAAAAACTCTACCATGACCATGCAAAATTTTCCAGACAAAACAGGGACCAAACATTCTTCCCATGATTCTACATTTCATTGGGATCTTAAAACTTAGTTATGTCAGCCTGCATTAATTGTAGAATAGTTTTTTATATTTTTTGTTTAAAAAACCTTTGCGACGTTTATAAGTGTCGCAAATCACCGCGTTGTAATATATCCAACGACGCATATAGACATTGCAAAAAACTTCGTTGTAATGTTTTCCAGCCACGTGTATCAGTGTCGTTAGATACCCATACTGAGACAACTCTTTTTGCTGGAACTTAACGGTGTTTAAAAGGATGGTAAAATTGATAATTTTGTGACGCTGCTCTAAGCATCGTCGTGGTCCAATGATGGTTCCCCACTCCTACATAGTGGACACACGCACAACGTTTGGAAAAATATCGTGGAGGAATTTAGCCATTTCTATTAGCGTCGTCAAAAGCCAAAAATAGCATCACCCATTATACATTTTCTTGTGGTGTGTCTGAGATTAACAAGTCAAAAGTTAGACAATATTAAAGAGTTGACACAATCAAACCCAAAGGCAATAGGACTTCTAACAAACTTTAAATGGTCAAAGATTGATCTATTAAAGTTTATCCATCAATGTGATTGACTTGTAGAAGGACTCCTCCCAAGGGTTGTGCACCACAAATTTTTCATGCCAAAATAAGAGTTGGACATATTTTCTCTCACGCCAAAGAGAAGCATGCATTCAAGAGTTGGATGCCCCAAGGCTAATCCAAAAAGGCTAAGAGTCCTTCTTAAACAAGATTTTAATTAGTCAAACAATTTGACATGTTAAAGACTTGTTAGACTAGGACTCTAATGTGAAGGAGTTCACATTACTACAAAGGGATAAGATCTCTTGCTCTAGAGTGTGTGCCTATGCCCTTCCATGCCCCACATACCACACGTCCACATCTCATGCCCTTCTCTTCATGTAAAATAGGCTTTCGCATCCAAAATTGAAACACACAAAACATCTTCACACCCTTTTTCTTCACACGTCCTGCTTAGTGGACATCCACGTAGTTGGATGCCCTAACTTCGCGCTTCAAGAGTTGGGGTGCTAAGGGGTTTCACATACAACCTTCACACTTCTCTTAAATTAGGTCTCACACCCCATCCCACATCTAAGTAGTTGGATGCCTCGTCTAATCAATGTGGAAGGAGTTCCATGCCCAAGGAGAGGTATAGGCAAAAAAGGAAAGAGAACAAAAGAAGGGTGCTGGATTTTTTTGAGAAGAAAAATAAGAAAGGATGAGAAAACGTTCCTGATCTATTCGAGTGCGGAGCACGATCTGTGAAGAGAAAATGTTGCAATCCTTAAGAAGGATTTACAACAAAGAATGAAAAAAAATTCACCATCGAAAGAAGGATCTCTGGAAGGGAGCTAGCATTCGAATGAGAACAGATACTCTTGATTAGATGACAGTCTCATATGGATATCTATAGAGGACAGATGCTTATGCAGCTTCAAAAAGAATCGAGAAGACATTCACGATCATTAGATTATGGTGTAGTACTATCTGTGCAAAGTGAAGATTTGATTTTCCTTTTCTTTAATCTTAATCTTGATAAGTATGAGGAATCAAGGTTGATTTGAGATAAGATGCTGTGTGATTAATCTGAAATTTTTTTATTGTTTCGCTGCATATTAATCATAAATTTTTATTTTCTTCCACTACACATATTGACCCTAAGTTTCTAACAATCTCACCAGAATTTATTATGCTACTACCTCAGGAACTTGGCCAACTGTCATCCCATATCGTTAAATTTCCATTACCTTCAGTATTTCTATTGAGTTAAGCTAATCACATGTTTCAATGATTTGAGCTGCTATCAATGTGTTTATAAAAGTATGTCTGCTGTTGCAAGAGAGTCTTCCACCAACCCAAGTGATTTGATCTTCTTAGTCCTTAGCCGGGCACTGTGTTTGTATGGGGTTGTGTTTATGCCTTTGTTGTTGAGTGTCATTCAGTGTTGGGATTGGGAAGGGTTGCTTGATACCTAATCCTAGCGTTGAGGACTATTGCATGTAGTCAATATCCTCACAAAAATCTGTTTGACTGAGATTGCTAGAGTTGTTGTAGGAGAACGATACTACTTGTCTTCAATATTTTGGTCATAGGCTCTAAGACCAGTAGGTAGCCATTGTCAAAGGTTTCAGGTTTTTGAGCCTGAAGAGCAGCTGTGTCTGTTAGGTGGTAGGGCAAAAAAGCAATATTTGAATTTGAATTCGAATTCGAATTCATCAAACCAACTGCCTGGCTATTGAGGGTTTAGAGATATGATGATGGCCGGCTTTGTCCATGGGTCTGGTCTCGAGAAGTAGGTTCGGAGAAAACATACTAGCCAATAGCTAATCCAAGCATCTTCACTAGGCCCTGGCATCAAGGTGCTTAGAGATCTCTAATTGGACTCCAAATCAAGCGTTGGGCTACTCTCCACCCAAGGTCTAGGGGCATGCCTCCTAGCAGAGGAACTATCTAGCTGGGTTGCTAGGCTCTGATTTCTGGTGTGGGCGAGTTGTCTTCTAAACCAAACTAGAAGTCCCAGTCTTCTCCCTTATTGTTTGAGTTCCCATTCATAGAAGGTGTGCTCGGAGGAACCTACTCAGCAACATGGTTGATTCTTATCTGAACATTATAGATAAAAGATCCCATAATTACCTTAGCTGATTCGGGGTTGTCTTTAATATCCTCACAAAAAAAATCTAGATCAAATGATGTAAGATCCTCCATCTGAGACAACTTTTTCTTGCTCTATGGGGGAGTCCAAAGCTAGACACAATCACCACCATGACATGTGAGTTCCAACAGACTAAGGGGAGATTGATTAAGCTTGTACTAACCTTGAATTTTAGTTCATGGGGTAAACCTCCTTTAAATTGGTCCCAGTGACTCACCTGTAGTGAGAATCTATTACCTTTGATTCAACCTCCTGTCATTAACTGATAAACAACTTCTCTAGAAGGGTAGGCCATGAAGAAAGTATTGGGCTCAGCTAGTTCCTTGTTGTCCAAACACCAGCGGTGTAGACTTTGAAAACTAATGTATCCTGTTGTTTCCCTATTTTTCATGGCTAAAGCTTAAGAAAAATAATAAATTAGCAATGCTGAGAAAAATGTGCGGCATGCCACTGGTGCAAGATCAGAGATTCAAAGAAAGATTGGATTCGGATTTGCTTAAAAACTTCTAAGACTTCCGAATTACAAAATTACCACCTACTCCTACAAAATATAAAAATATGACTCAAAATAAAAGGATAAAGATAAGGCCAAAATAAAATGGATAAACTAGAGTTTTTCATTCATCTTCTGATGATCTTCTAATATGGTTACATCCATCTTGAATAATTTAAGATACTGTTACACCCCACTTACTTACTTCTTATTAACCATATCTCTTTTTTTAAAATGGTTCCTGGTGCTATTTATTTTTTTCTGCATCCTCCACGTGTCTTTTCCTACACCACCAGATTTCACCCACTGGTCTACCAGACCCAAATCATTTGTGGGTGTGATTTTGTGGTATAAATAATGCCCCTCACATCTTATAATCTGATGTTTAGGAGGATTATAAAAATATGTCTATAATTTTTAACTCCGGCATCCGTCTCCCTCGGCCTTGTTTAATTAGCAAACAATCTTTAAAAACTTGATCACAAATGTAAATTCTTCATTTTCAAAATATTGAACGTTCTTTATACACATCAATTTTTCTTTCATTGCTTTTGTTGAATGAACGTTTCCAAGAATCGCCGTGTCTCAACAAGTCTCTTTTTCATATATCTTCACTTTAACCTTTTTGCTCGTGTTTCAAGCTTCTCCCATGGCATCTTCATTCCTTCCTTTGGTCGAGCACTATAAGAAACATAAAAGAAAACTCGAAGCCTCTAATGTTCTTACTTACATTAATCATAAGATACTTTTATCTAAATTCTCTCGCTTTACCATCTTGGGTTTCATCTTCGATTCTATTATCCTTCCATTTTTTTCTTTGATTTTTCCAATCCACCAAAAAGAAATTTTCTTTATCAATAGTTTAGTTTTAGCACAACTATCTGGGAAGGTACCAACCTCCATAGACCCTGGCCTACCTTTTCCTTATCCTAGGACTGTTGGGTCTGCTGTATCTCTTCTTATAAAAGTGCTGATTGGGAACGACACAGGTTTTTGAACCTTATGAAATTTTTTACTTTTCAAATAGTAGAAGACCGACCCTTGTTACCCATCGTACTATATTTCTGGTCTTCTTCCACTAATACTTTTTATTTTAATCATGGGATGTTAACTTCGACTCTCCTAGATCTATGGTTTCTGTTAGATCTTCGATCAACAAGCAAAAATTTTTTAGCCACATCTGATGTCTTCATTCCACCCAATAACTTCAGTCTGTATTTAGGTAAACTGACCAGTTACTCATCTGATATCGAGTTTCATAGTAGACGAAGTGGTCCTCTTATACATCAAGAGCTGGTTGCTTTCCACCTTGTTTGGGTTTATAAATTCTTATTATGTTAGAAATCCATTAAAATAGTGAAATCCCACCTTTAGGCTTGCCACAGCGTTGGTCGAAAATCATCTTATTTATCTCTCATCCCTTCTACTAGGTTCTTTATTTATGGGTTTGAAGGAATTTTCTTCTGGCTCCACAAGTAGTGGCAGCCTCCTTTGGTTGCTTCAAGTTTGGCTTTGTATGCTTATTTTTTTAAGTTTTGGTCTTCGATTGTCTCTTTCTCTTTTGTGCCCATTGATCTTGAACTAGCCCACTTAGAAAGATCTTTTTAATCTTTCTTTGAATACTTTTATAAATTTTATGAAGGACCTTCTCAATGAAAAGATTCTTTCTTCTTTCCTTTCTTAGGTGCCCCACGCACTTCATAGCTCCTATTACCTTCATCCACCACATTTGAGGATAAAGTGATATCCACCAACCTACTCTGGCGATCTTTCCTTCTCCTTAGGGATTTGCATGTCGGTTCCATCATCGAGCTAATCAAAAAATAATAGGTGTTCAGTTGAACAATACTCTTCTAGCCTAGTAGCCCATCAGTTTGGTCTAGCACAGGCTATATCATGTCCTTTTTTGTTCTCCCTGAACCATGATCTATTTGACCGAACTTTCATTACTAATCTCACCATCATAGAGTTAGTTGATTACATTTACAATCAATCCTATGCCATCTTTGAATTCCATCCTTTCTATCCCAAACTGGCCACTGTTGAAGAATTTCTAATATGATGGGTGGCTCACTTGAAGATCATTCGACGGCAATTAGATTCAAATTTCTTAACTTGAGTTGGTCGGGGTGGAGCTTCTCTGCTACCTAAGACTCAAATTTCTATGCAAGATGTAGATAGAGCTTCATCAGCATTTTCTTCGATCAAAGGTATCTTCTAAAGCTTTGCAAATCTATAAAAAAATATGAAAAATTTTATAGAATCAAGTATGCTGGATAGAAAGGTCGTACTAATATGCTTCATAGGAAAGTAACTGAAGATTAAATATCAGAGGACTTTAAACATAAATTCCAACTCCATTCTAAAAATATAATGACAAATGTCTCAGGTAGGTGCCTAGATTGGTCCTCCTACTATAGACAATTCTATGGATGGCTAGATAAGCATCGGCCTTCTGAACCTTCTGTAAGATTTGGGTTGACTGATCTTATTGCATCCGTTGAGTCCATCAAAAATGAAAGGGTTACTTGGTCAGAATTGTATTGTTCGGATATTGGATGGTCAACATACCAAAAAGTAATAATAGTCGACCCTAATAAGATTAATATTTTCATCCTTCAGTCTTTCTGATTTTTATACCAACTTATCCTTCTTCCTTTTTCAAGGTATCTTAGAGGCTCGATCTTCCTATCAAGGAACCCGAGCCACCTATCTTAGCTCTGTCTGCACTCAAAAGGCATAAGTCTCTAGCCCATCGTCTTTCTCCCGGTCCAGCCATAGCCTTCACCTTCAATAGAGGAAAGTTAATAATCCCGCATCCATTCAAATAGATGTGGATGATAAAGAAGAAGAAAGCAAAAAAATCTCCTTCTCATAGTATAGCTTCGACCACACCGATGTTGCCACCACCTTCAGAGGCTCCTCCTATAAGTGAAGACATCTCTATAACTATCCCAGTTTTAGCCACATACTCCTTGATGTCTCCTCCTACGAAACTTATAGCTCTGACTATGCAACCTGTAAGTCACTTCCATGATGTTAATGATTTTTTTTTTTGTTTGGTATATTAACTTCCCTCTTACAAGATATCTCGCAGCCCCAACATCCTCCATTAGTAACATTGGCATGGGTAAAAGCTAAATTGGCCGCATCTTCAGCGTCTTTGGCCTCTTTTGGACCATCTCAAAGTGATACTAGTCGAAGTCATCCAGGCCCACCATTCATTAATTAAGCTTGCTGATTCATCTTTGGACAATCTCATATCTTCCTCCACTCTATCTAATGCCTTAAAGATTCTACTGAAGAATAGCTTGTCTTCATCCTTTTTGGACATAACCAAACTGAAGGAAAGCCTATCCACTCTTATTGAATCAACTTGATCACTCCCATCTCTTTCTGATGAGGTAGATGCCATGCTAATAAACATAGTCGAATTAGAAGAATAAAAGAACCAGCTTCAACAAAAACTTCAACCTACCATTGATAACTTTGAGCGATGGTTGAACTAGCTCCTAGAGAAAGAGAGAACACTTATTATTGAATTGGAGGACAAGGTCATTCAAGTTAAAGCTGAGATTTCTACCTTACAACAACAATATGCCAACTATAATGACCTTCATGGATCAGAACTGAGCATCTAAAAAATTTGAAATAATGGCTCATTCAACTATCTGCACGCCTCTCTGAATTACAACAAGATGATGAAATGGAACTTTAGGAATTTAGATGCTAGACCAATGGAGTTCACTTCAATCAGCTTTGAAGAAACTATAAACCTTGCTTTTTTGTTTGACATCTTAAACATCACCCCTTTTTACCATGTAAAAAACTATTAGTGTTAATTAGCTTAGCTAGCCACATTTAACTTTCATATGTTTATTTAATTGGCTTGTCTAGCTAAATTCTTCTCTCATACATATGTTTCTTTGTGCATTTTTCATATTGTGAGGTAGTATTTCTTTAAATATTATTCATTAATCATTTGGTCATATATAGCTTCATCTATATTGTTCAGTTGATACACTCTATCCTGCTGTACTCTATCCTGCTGTACATGATGTACCATAAAAGATCCTTTCTAATTTGATGACCACTTATTGAATTTAGTTCTTTTCGACCTAATAGAAGAATAGTTTTCCACATTAATTTCTTGAAATCCTATAATCTTGAAGTATCTCTTACAACACTTCATGCCATACTTTTGGTCTTTCTCCCACAAACTTCTTTATATTGTTGATGAAAATTTTATTGGTTGCTTCGGCTTACCCATTTTCTTATATATAATATAGGGTTGAATAGATTATCTTATCTGCAAAGTTTTTCACATCCAGACTAGTAAAAATAGATCCTTAATCCGCCATTAATTTTCGTAGGCTGAATCTATGTATGATGTGATGTCCGATAAAATTAATAATAGATGTCTATGTTACTGACCTCATGGGCATTGTTTCAACCCACTTAATAAAATAATAAGTTGTTACGATAATGAACTCATGGCTCTTTGAAGAAGATGGATAAATTTAATCAATTAGATTCATTGCCCATCCTCTAAATGGCCAATATTTAATCATATATTCTATCTCTATTGCAGAAATTCTTTGCATCAACTCATGTCTCCAACACATTTTACAGCTCTTAGCATATTGAATGCAATTTTTTGTATCCAAAAATATCCATGCCAAATAATTAACCAATGCATTTTTTGCCTAGCTTGATGATTCTCACATATTCCTTCATGGACTTCTCCATTACTAATAAGGATTCTTCTTCTCCAACACCTCTCAAAAGAAGGCCATCTGGCTTCTTCTTATATAAATTCTTTTTCAATGAAAATATAGTTTAAAGATCTTAATTTGATTTTCATATCTACTCTACCTGATGGATTTTTGAGATATTGCAGGATTAAATATCTCCAATCATCTCAGGTAACCCAAATTCATTAATGCTAATATAATAATAATCTCTTTGGTCATCTACCACCGACGATAACACTCTTCTCTCTACTTTAATCGTTGTTTCCAATATTCCTTTTGGTATCTTCAGCCCAAATGCGATTTATGCTAGTTCATTTGCCAAATGATTCAACTCTTGGGATAAACTCCAAAATCACTTCTGCAAATCATCACATCAACTCCATAGTCTTCATATAATATTTAATCAATGTTTCACTATGACATTTATATTCTCTACTAATCTATTTTAATACTACTCAAGAATCTCCAATCACTTTAATAGTTGTCACCTCTAATTGCAACAAAATCCCAAGGCCCATTATCAAAGCTTCTGATTGTTTGAATATGAAAAATCTAGTTAAAATGACAACTGAATTTGAATTTTAGTTAGAGATATTAACAATACTTCAGCATTAGCTACTTCATCTATTTTCTAATGATCAAACATTATTATCCATGGTTCCAAATTAACATATCTAGTTAGTGCACTAGCTACTATCTTGATATCAATCCACAACCAAGGATGATTAGCCAAAAAAATCAACCAACACTTATTCTTTAATCGATTTTTGGGGGATGTACTATAACATATATTTTGATAACGTCAACGTCCACTTTCCAATTCCTCAATATAGCATTGGTTTTGTGAACATATACTTAATCACATCAGTAACACAAGTAACATACACAAGAACAAGTAATGTATAATATCTTAATTTAGTATATGAATAATACAGAGCCAAATATAATTTTTCAATTGGCGTGTATCGTCATTCAACTTCAATTAGTATTCGGCTCAAGTAATACACTATCTGTTTAACTCCTTTCTCATTATCTTAAGCTAACAAGATTCGAATCGAGTCTTTGACCGTGAATAGGTTAAGCTTTAATGGTACTTCCTAGTATGGTGATACTAACACTAAGGATTATACCAAATATTATTTTATATCTTCAAATATTTGTTGATGCACTTTGGTCTAAATGAATTCTTCCTATTCTTTCAACCTTAGTAATGGCAAAAAAGATCAAATCTTCTCTACATAATTCGAAATAAAGCACCTAAAAAAATTTATTTATCTGAGGAATCTTTGTAATTATTGCTTATTTTTAGAAGGCTTTGCTATAATAATGGCCTGTGCCTTATTTCTATCAACCGTAATTCCTTTTTGATGAATAAGAAAACTTAGAAAGTGGCCAGCTGGAACCCCAAACATATATTTCTAAGGATTCATCTTAGCTGATGTATCTTCATCCTTTGAAATACCTTCTTTAGAAAACCCAAATGTTCCTGAAAATCTTAAGCCTTGATTACTATATCATCTATGTATACTTCTATAAACTGACCAATCATATTATGAAATATAGCATTCATAGCTCTTTGATATGTTGCTCCAATATTTTTTAGGCTTAAAGCTATCATGACCCATTCAAACATTTTGATTGGCCCTGAACATTGAAAAGTTATTTTGTGTACATCTTCCTCAGCTATAAAAATTTGATTATGTTTAGAGTGTCCATCCATAAAAGATAGCACCTTATGTCGAATGACTTCATCAATAAATATATCAGCAATTGGCATCGGATATTTATCTTTTGGAGTGGCTTTATTGATGTCTCTAAAATTGACACAAATACATAGCTTCTCATTTTTCTTAATCATAGGAATGCCATTTGACGGCCATTGAATATACCTTGTAGTTCTTATAAATCATGCTTTAAATAATCTTTCAACCTTCTCTTTTACTTTTAAAATAACTTCTGCCAACATTCTTCTTTTTGGCTACATATATATATTTTTTAATTGGTAATCTATGTTCTGCTGGTATTCTGCTTAAATATAGTATTTCACTATAATCTCAGGCAAAATGATCTTTAAATTCCTATAATAATGCAACTAGCTATTGTCTTCTTCATCTGGCAATATCATACTATAAAAATACTTCGAGAATGTGATTTTTCTTCTAAATTTACTTTCATTACTTCATCAGGTACTCATCTTCTAAAGATATAGTTTCTAGTTCATCCAATTATATTTCATCTAACTCTTCCAGTAACCTAGAGGTCTAACATTTCAATCCTTCTTCTTCTTTAAATTTTTCATAGTTCGATAATCTGGCAAAAGTATCGACCATAGCCTTCATCACTTCCTAAGTCATTATAAACTTGTTGTAAATAAATTTGGCTCTCCTATCTCCCACAGCCAAATCTTGCTTTCTGAATGACCAACATCTATAAAATTCATTACAGTCACCTCTAGAGGCTTTTCGAACTTATCTTGCATGACAAACTTTAGTAAGCCCATCTCATCTTGATACAATATAGCTTCGGCCATGTATGTATTTAGCATAAATGGTCTACCATTTACTAAGACAATCTCCATGTCATCCTCTTTTTCTTTTGCATCAAGATTATATAGAATCAATTATTGGTGTAAGGATGAAGGAATACAAAAATTGAAATATATCCAATCTCTTCCTAATAGAACATTGTGTATGGTTGAAGCATCAATAATAAAGAATACAGTAATAGAGGATCGCGAACCTACTTGAAGATGTACTAGCAAAATTTCTTTCGGTTTACATGATCCTCCCATGAAGTTTATAACCACCACATCTACAGTTATCAATTTATCATCCCTTCTCCTAAGTTTGTGCATTATAGTTGTTGGCATAATATTTACTGCTACACCATTATCTGCCAGAATCTATTGGATGGGTTTTCCAAATATATGAACATCAATATATAGTGGCTTGATGTGTTTTTTCATCCCCCTTGTTGGCCTTTGAAACAAAATTATCACTGCTTCCTTGTTGATGCCAAATTTTTTGAATTTTGTTTACTTTTGTAATCATTTGGCTCATGATCAACATATAGGATTTTGGGACATTCCCCTATCTCCATGACATCTCCCTCAATTTGTGAAGGTTGATCTGGTTTCACCTAAAAAATATAAGGTAAAGTAAATTCATGTTCACATCAATCTTTTAAGGTAGTGTCCCAAACTGAATCTTTGATTATACTTCTTCATAGACTTCTGCTGCCATTGATTTCTGAGTTTCAGTCTTGAATGGTAAATCTTTCCTCACCCATTGTCACTGTTGAAGAGGCATCTGATGTGCTTCTAAAGTTGCATTTTTTCCTAATGCCCTTATTCTTTGGCAATGCCTATTTTGTGTCTTTGTCATGTAGGGCTTTGGTCGTAGTTGTCTCTTTTTTTCTAGCCAACCTCGTACCATTCTCCAATAGGTGTTATGGAAGATTTGATTGACTTTGACCTCCTTCCATCACTATCGATTTCACTTGAACTTACTCCTTTCGAACTACGATGGCCGATAGGTTGAAAGTCTACTCCCCTCTCATCTCTGTTACAAAATATTCTCTTATGCTCAACCTTTACAGGTATATACTCATCATGCCTATCATACATCACCACTTCTTTACCTTTGCTTTGTATATTAGCTGGACTCTTGATTTGTCTTCTTTCTAGCATCAGCCTTGCGTCTGATGGTTTATACCTCCAATCTCTTCTTTTCCGTCTACTGATTGTCAAATTTTGAGTCTAATTTCTTTGATGGTACTTTTATTATTATACTATCATATTGGTGTGACATTGAACTAGGATACTCGGTTACAAAATCCACATAACACCTCTAGATGCAACAGATCTTGATATCGTAAATTCAAAAACTCCTTTTTCCATTGTTACTGCTCCTTCAATACTTGTTTCTTCACTTGATCAGTTTCTTGCACTCCTCTTCAGTCATGATCACCAACCAAATTAGCCAAATTTTTACTTGCCATGTCGATTGCCATCTCTGGGAAAGGATCTCCATCAATCAGCATGATGATCAAAACTTCAATCAGCCTTCTATAATAAATTTTTGTATAATATTTTTAAATACCAAATAGTTGTTTGTATTATGATTCCATCGATTATACGATTTGCAATATCTCTTTGCTTTTAACTCTTCTACTGATGGTATTTCGTGACTTTCTGGCAGCTTGATTTGCTTATCCTTCAGCAAGTGGCCAAATATTTGATCAGCTTTAATAATATCGAATGCATACATCTCTTCTTTCGATAGAGTTGGAATAGTTATTACGTTAATTGAATTTATATATTCGGTCCACTCAATGCCCTGCAAGTATAAGGTTTTCCAATAAGAATCTCTGTAATATCAATTTCTACGTCTAAATGTTCATCAAATTTCTCAGATTCAGCCTCAACAGCTAAAATGTTATAATTAAAGTCTGTACAATAAGTTTTCTTCATAGGTTTCTTTTGGTCTTCCTTTCTAAGAATTGTTTCATAATTTACAGCTTGTGATGTCAATTGAAATAAATTAGAAAATTTTTGACCTGCAAATTTCTTCCTCAACTCTAGGTTAAGGCCATTTTGAGTAATTTTTATATATTTAGTCTCTCTTAAATATGCATAACATCTATTTTGGATCTCTTTGAATCAGCTCATATATCTCTTAACCAATTTATCAGGTTGTTGTATCAATCTAGCTAAATCTATAACCGATACCTTAGGTTCGGTTCTATAAAATTATGTATAAAATTGATTTTCTATTTCTTGCCAAAAAAGATAGAATTAGATGTCAGATTCACATAGCATGAAAAATCAAATCCGATGAGGGGTTTCACAAATAGCTTAAGCTTAAGGAAGTCATTTACACTTACTTCACCATATTGGATTGAAAATCTATCTACATGCTCAATAGTTGAAATACCATCATCCCCCCAAAAATGAAAAAACTCATATACCTTATACCCTCTTGCAATTTGTATGCTTGATCATACCAATCCAGATATAATTTTCTATATATCGGTCTATTACCAATCGAAGCAGAAAATTCAATTGTTCTCTAACCATATCTGCCAAATGAGCTACATTAAGGCCAGGTTGGGCATGATCAACTTGATTCTATGGTATTCTCATTTATATTGGAGCTCTCTGCTATGACTGATAAAAAGAGTTTTCATGTATTGTGTAAGAACCAGGCTTTGTAACGCTCATACCAAACTCAATTCTAAGATTTAGAACAAAACCTAACCTGTTCAATTCTTGTGTCAATGGTGCCATTGTGGACCCCATATATCGCCCGTCAGTATTGGTCACGTCCATTCCAGGATTCATTTGGCCCCCAGTGTTAGAGGCTACTATGTTAAGACTACCGTGTACCTACTTAGACCTAAGGAGACTTATGACAAAGCCCTCTGCAAAAGTTTATGGTGATCCGGACTCTAAAGGCAACAAACATCATGTTCTAGATCACTGTGCACTAAGAACCCTACAGCAACGACCTAGGATGCACCTCCAGATCTGATCTTTCACTCTCAAGATCCTAAGAATCAGGATTAGGGACATCATACCTTGGGGCTATCAGATTTGGACAGAAACCATTAATGAGGAGGAGTCCTTGTTGGACTAGGACTCCATGGCAACCTTTCTCCTCCTATGCAGCCTTTACTTGTGTGGCTCATCTCTACCTATCTCGATCTTCTGGGCAATCAATCAAGACATTAAGATCTTCAGATCAAGCCCTCCTTACTATTTTAACCAGTATACAAATCAAGATCCAGGTGGTGATAGAGTTTCTATGCAATAGGGACTTCCAGCACACCAAAATAGCAACCTGCCCACACGAACTCCCTTCTTTACATTGTGGCATGCCTCTTCCTAGTTTTTCTCCATGAGAAACCCCTCTACCATGCATGGGACAACTCTCCATGCCCTCCTCTAGAGGCATGGGGCTTTAGGCAACTTAGATCCTACTAGGAGAGAGAGTCCCAGGAAGATTAGACTCTCTCCTAGTGCTAGTGCTAGTCTTCTTATGCCACGCACCCCCCTTTCCAAGGGGGGTGCGCATAAAGCCTTCCTTGTTACTCCTTGGGCGGCATGCAAAATCAAAGAGAGAGGGAGAGAAGTTAGGGAGAAAAGATTTCTTTCATTCCTCACAAATTAGGGTAACATACGATGATATATAGTCATATACATGGACAAAATCCTAGCCCAAAAACTCCCTAGGCTAATCCAATCCAAATGCACTCACCTAAACCTATGTACACCCATAATCTGATCATGCACTCAATCTCATGGATCCAAATCTGATCCAAACTTGGATTAGCCCCCATGAGACTCACAAACCAGGGCCTCATGATTGTGGAGGGCTAAACCTTCACCCTAGAATCAAACTGGTCCTAGTCCTAGGACCCAAACCAGTCTTAGAATCCTAAAGCTAAGCCCATGACTCCTCTCCTGATCTCTTAAGGCTTGGAAGCACCACACATGCACCAACAATCTCTACTTTGGTGCCTCTAAGCTCTGGTAAATTTCTGCACGATCCATTTGATCTTGCTGCCGCTGCGCACTCTGACAGCTTTCTGTGCAAACCTTCATTGTCGATGCCAAACGCTTTAGCCCTGGAGCTCCCATGGAGGCCTCTGAGATGACCGCCTCCACCTGGACTGAAGATCCTTGCTTGTCTCTAGACACCCTCCTATGACTTGTCGGCATCTTCCTCTTCTGCACCTGCACCAATTGTTGCTTCAACTTCTCTTGAAGGGACTGCAGCTCAAACCCTGTCTGGACTCAGACCCATCTATCTTATTCTGAGACTCGCCTCAGCCTTCTCATAGGTATCCGAATCCTCTCTTATTGCAAACAAACCGTCTGACATGAACTTTCCAGAGCCATGGCTCTCCAATGCCCACACATCCTGCATAGAACCATGCTGTCCATCACCACCGTTGGTATTGGAATCTGACTCCTATCCCTGCACCCCTCGGCTCTAAATCTATGCCAAACCATCCTTCACCTATGGAGGCACCTCTGGCTGGTGCTCTACCTAAAGAATGACTCCTCCTAATGCTCCTAAAGAAGATAAAATTTGATCCAAGATCAATTGCCCAGCGCTATCTTGCTAGATCTCCTACTGAACCTCCACCATCGTAGCAACCATTTCAGAACTTTCGTACTCTGTGGACCCCTATGAAACCACCAGAGGGCCTCTTCCTCCTCTAAACTAGCTACGACACTCTATGGATCAATCATCTCCATCATCCTATGGCTCCGTAAATCCATGCTCTAGTCGAACCGCTGAATGCACTCTGACTACTTCCTCACCTTTCTGCATCTGAAGGCTGTGTATAGTTGCTTCTTCAACTCCACCTTGACCATTATCTCTTGGGGAACCTCTCCTCTAGCACGCCATACCTGCTAAATACTCCTCATCCACCAAACAACCCCTAAAACATGAGCATGCCTTCCTAACCGGTGAACTCTATCATCTGTCATCATATACCCCTGCCTTTCCTTCAAGACTGCATCTAATCAAAGTTGGACCAGCAAAACATGCACTCAAACCTTCCACCCTAGGAAGCTTTCCTTCCCATCAAGCCTTTCAACCTTCACCTTCAACCTTCTGCTCTTGGTTCACCAAACCACGGCAATAACAAAGATAGATCCAAGATATACTATGGAATAGATGTGTAGATTTCAGCTTTCATCCAGTATGACTTCTCCTTCATTTTCACACTCCATCAAGCTCTGAAACTATGTTGAAAACTATTGATACTCTGCCTATGGACTTGAGGATACTAGCAACAGAACCCTCTGTAATAGCCCACTACGATCTGGACTCTCCAAGAGTAGCAAACTTCATGACCTAGGTTACTGTGCACCTTGAACCCTGTGTAGCAACCTAGTTTACATCCCCCCCCACTTTCAGGGACTTGGGACGCACCTCTAGATCTAATCTTTCACTCTTAAGGCTCTAATTAAGAACCAAGGCTAGGAATGTAATATCTTGGGGCTATTAGATCTAGACTGAAACTATTGATGAGGAGTTTTTTTTGGACGGGACTCCATGGTAGCATCTCCCAAACCACAGCCTTTATTTGTGCGCTCTATTTTGGCCCCTACACACCTCTGATCTGAACCAAATCATAGTCCAAACCTCCCTATGAGATCACCTGATCATCCTCTTAGAAATTAAAAAATTGGAGCATCCAACAACTAGAGCTATATTGCACAAGAGAGAGAGATCCTGCAGCCTTCTGTAAATCTGCAGCCCTTGCCCATCTTCACTTTGTTCTTCCTCTCCTTGAACCCTATCGATACCAGATCTAAAACCCTCCATTCTAGATCTAAAAATATCCTTCTTCAAGCCCCCAACCAGTAGAGAAGAGGAGGCATGGAGACCTGGAAGATGGGAGCTTGGGCGGCCATATAAAGGAGGCGCCCACATGATAGGGCACCCCCTTCAAAACCCTAGGTGCTAGGGTTTGAGGGAGGCACCCCACTTCCTCCTAGCATGAAGCCTCTTTGGCTGCCTCCTTGGGCGGTGTGCAAAGACCAGAGAGAGAGGGAGAGGTTAGGGAGAAAGAGTCACTTTGATTCACTTTTTAAATTAGGGTTAGAATATACATTTATATATACATACCCATATACATAGACCAAAATCCTAGTCCAAAACTCTCTAGAATAACCCATATATGAAAGCAATCATCTAAGCCCACGTCTTGCATGCTCTCATCCCCATGGATCCAAACCCGGTCCATACATGAATTAGCCCCCTTGAGATCCAAATCTCCTAGGTCTCAAGCCCATAGAGACTGAACCTCCACCCTAGGATCAAATCTGTCCTAGCCTTAGGATCCAAACCGGTCCTAGAATCCTGAAACCAAGTGAAAGAAAAAATTATCCGATCTGATCGGATCGTCAGGGTGCATCTGAAAATTTTTCTATTCTAGTCGTAGTATAATATTTATATTTATCTTGGTTGCAGTGAAGCAGGGATCAAATATTGAAGATTTTTTGCTTGAATCCAAAATTTTGCAAGGCCTGAACGTACAGGCCCTCTACTTCACACACACTCCAGGCTCCACAGAGAATAGGGATGATCTTCTTTTCCTTAATCCTTAGAAGGGAAGCAAGGAGAGGTTGAGATTTGATCTCACACCCCAAGAAAGGATTCTTCATGCCCAAGAAGTAGCGCCCAAGAGTTCTCCCATGCTAAGGAAGAAGGGATGCCTCCCTTCTTTTTTACACGTACCCCTTCTCTTTGTTTTTTTCACGGTAAGTTGTTTTGGTTTTGTCACACAAAAACCATCTTTTCCCACTAGTTAAAATCTCTTCTCTTATACATAAGGCACCCCTCTATCTAATCATGTCCTAACTAATTTATGACTTATAATTCTTATCCAACTAGGGAACCAGGTAAGAAAGAAAAAGGAGAGCGCCAACTTATATTTTACGTGAACTTTTCACCGTGCGCTCCAATATGGGGCGAAAATAAATCAGCCCATTTCCTTATTAGTCGGCCACCATATAAGAGAGAGTTCCAGGTACGTATGACTCTTTGGTTCTAAATCAATTGATTTCAAATTTGACTCATTTTGGATCCGATTCAAATTTGATTCGATCCAAATTTGAAGAGCCTGTCAATCCCAATTTAATTAAAATTTTTGTCTCAATCTAATTTAGATTTTTAATCTAATTTAAGCCTAATTAAATCAGAACTAATCTAAAATTAATTAGCCCTTAAATTCAATCTCTCATAAATTTATTGGATCATTGATCAGATCATTATCATTTTAAAAATTAAATCTATACCTCATATCCAATGCTAGCTAGACATAGGCAACTCTTTAATTTTATATAATCTCTAACTTAATTTTCAATTAAGCTAATCTATTTGTTCAATCAAGTCACATACTTCTAAATTGAACTCATTGATTTAGATCAATTCTTTCCTACTTTATTTGACTTTTGTACGTGACTCTATAGATTGGAACACTAAGCTGATAGCATAGAAAACTATTTTCTGCACTAATCAAAATTACCATCTAGCAATGATTCCTGATATCTGGATAGCTAGATCGAATATTTGTAAGACAACACTCAAGAATCAAAGAATATGGTTATTGCATAATTCATCTATTTGATCCTGAATGCTCAGGATGACTTAGGGTTTAACTGTCAATCCTAGATTAGTCATCCACATTATATTTTAATCTTTTTCAAATCTTATGACCTATCATATAGATTATTCTAGTCAAGATCTTACTCAATTGAAATACAGTGATGCATCAACTCCTAAAATACGAAGGGATCGATCCTATCTTGATCCACATACCAATTACCATAAGTACTTGACTGTGTCCAAAAATCTTCCATTACTAAATTAAAAATTCAAGTAGTCCGACACCAAAGTACAGTGAATTGCTTACAAGTCACCGTGGTGATCTCAGGTCTGAGGGATACTATGCCCATATTTTTCGTGAGCAGCCCTTGACAGTAGAGCACTCTGCAGGTGAGTCACTTGTTCAATGATGATGTACTCCTATATCTCATCTATATACTATATCAGTGTCTTTGCACTCTTTGGTTAAGAGGACAATCAATCTAAATGGCATACAATGATCTACACTCGATAAACATCATCGTCCTTTAATGACGTATCATTTGATCGAGAACATGTTTAAGAACTATTCGATAAATCTTTTTTTATTAATTATCATATAGTTTTAAGAACTTTATCACAACATTAGAGTTCTATGAGAAAGATGTACACCTTGTGATGAAAAAATACTAAATAATATTTATTAATTTATAATTCATATATAAATTATAAAGAACACAATCGTCCAAACGATTGGTTCTAGGACATATTTCTTAACACCAAGCCCATGGCTCCTCTCATCATCTCCCAAGGTTTGGGAGCACCACACATATACCAATAATCTCTACCTTGGTACCCCCAAGCTTTGGCAAACCCCCCACATGATCCGTCTGTACAATCTTGCCATCACTGCATCCCCTGACAGCTCCTTGTACAAATCTCGATCATCGATACCAAATCCTTAAGTCCTGGAGCTTCCCTAGAGGCCTTTGAGGTGACTACCTCCACCTAGGTTGAAGGTTCTTGCTTGCTTTCTGGCACCCACTTGTGAACTATCGACGTCATTCTCTTCTACACCTGCTCCAATTGTCGTCTTAGCTTCACCTGAAGGAACTGCAGCTCAAATCCTGTCTGGACTCAGACCCACCTATCTCATTTCGAGGCTCGTCTCAGCCTCCTCATATATATCTGGATCCTTTCTTGCTACAAACAACCCATCTGACATGGTCTCCCCTGAGCCACAGCTCTTCGGTGCCCGCACATTCTGCATAGAACTATTCTGTGCATCACTGCTGCTGATATTGGAAACTAGCTCCAACCCTACATCCCTCGGCTCTAAACCTATGTCAAACCATCCTCCACCTATAGAGGCACCTCTGATCGGTGCTTCATCTGAATCACGACTCCTCCTAGTGCCCCTGCAGAAGATAAATTTTGATTCGAGATCAGCAGTCTAGCACTACCCAGCTAGATCTCCTGCTAAACTCCATCATCGCTACTGCCATTTTGGACCTTTTGCACTTCGTGGACCCCTACGAAACCATCAGAGGACCTTCTCCTCTGAACCAGCTGTGATACTACGTGGATCAGCCATCTCCATCATCTCATGGCTCCATAAATCCATGCTCTGGTTGAACTGCTGAATGCACCCCGACTACTTTCTCATCCTCTGGCATCGGAAGGTAGTATAGTTACTTCTTCAGCTCCACCTCAACCATTATCCATTAGAGAATCTCTCATCTAGCATGCCATACTTGCCAAACACTCCTCATCCACCAAACAACTCCTAATACATGAGCATGCCCTCGTAGCCAGCGAACTCCATCGTCTGTCATCATACACCCCGATCTTTCCTCCAAGACCACATCCAACCAAAGTTGGACCAGCAAAACATCCACCCAAACCTTCCACCCTGAGAAGCTTTCCTTCCCATCAAGCCTCTCAACCCTCACATTCAATCTGCTGCTCTAGGTTGGCCAAGTCACAGTAAAAATAAAGATAGATCTAAGGCATATCGTGGAATAGGTGTACAGATTTTAGCAAATCTGAAACAAAATTTCAGTAGCCTTCTTCTCCCTTCTTGGTTGCTTCTTCCTAATTCCTCCCCTCAAAATCTAACCTTCGGGGGCTCCTCTCCTTGCCTCCTAGCTCATGTAGAAGTCTCACCAGGTTCTGAAAACCTGGGACCAGCAGAGAGAACAAACATTGGCCTATAGTCAGGTTCTGTTTCAGCAGATTTTTTATTTCATCCTGTATGACTTCTCCTTCACTTTCATGCTTAACCTGACTCTGATACCAATTGTTAGGATCACCATGCACCTGTGTAGACCTGAGGAGACCTATGGCAAAGTCTTCTGCAAGAGTCCATGGTGATCCGACTCTCTAAGGGCAGCAAATACCATGCCCTAGATCGCTGCACACCAAGAACCGTACAACAGTGATCTAGTTCATGTCCCCCCCACTTTCAGGGATCTGGGACGTACCTCCAGATCTGATTTTCCACTTTCAAGATCTTAAGAATTAGGACTAGAGATATGATACCTTGGGGCTACCAGATCTGGACTGAAATCATTGATAAGGAGGAGTCTTTGTTGGACTAGGACTCCATGACAGCATCTTCCAAATTGTAGTCTTTACTTGTGCACTCCATCTTGACCTCCATATATCTCTGATCTGAACCAAATCAAAGTCCAAAACTTTCTATGAGATCACCTGATCATCATTCTAGAAATTAGGGCATTGGGGTATCCAACAACTAGAGCTATACCGCACAAGAGAAAGAGACCCTACAGCCTTCTGTAAAATTACAGCCTTTTTTGCCCGTCTTCACATTATTCTTCCTCTCCCTGAATCCTATTGATACAAAATCTGAAACCCTCTATTCCATATCTAAAAACATCTTTTTTTAAGCCTCCAACCAGCAGAGAAGAGAAGGTGTGGAGATCTGGGACATGGGATCTTGAGCGGCCAGACAAAGGAGGCACCCAAATGATGGAGCACCCCCTTCAAAACCCTAGGCGCTAGGGTTTGAGGGAGGTGCCGCCCTTCCTCCTAGCATGAAGCCCCTTTGGCTGCCTCCTTGGGTGGCATGCGAAGACCAAAGAGAGGGGGAGAGGTTAGGGTGAAAGAGTCACTTTGATTCACTTCTCAAATTATAATTACAATATACATATATATATCCATATATATGGACCAAAACCCTAGCCCAAAACTTCCTAAGCTAACACATATGTGAAAGTACTCACTCAAGCCTAAGTCTTGCATACTCTCATCCCCATGGATCCAAATCCGACCCATACATGAATTAGCCCCCTTGAGACCCAAATCTCCTGGGCCTCAAGCTTATGAAGGTTGAACCTCCATCCTAGAACCAAACTCGTCCTAGTCCTGGGATCCAAACCGGTCATAGAATCCATAGAACCAAGCCCATGGCTTCTCTCATGGTCTCCCAAGGCTTAGGAGCACCATACATACACCAACATATTGTTGAACCAAATGTCATTCTATTTTCGACATGACTACTAAAGCTAGTAATGGGCATATTCGGCCTATACCAGTTGTAGCTCTCATTGTATGGCTGTTAGCTTCATTCAACCTTAAATTCGGCTTGCAATTGGCTGAAGTGGCTGCATATACTGGGGCCAACGGCCTAGTCGGCATTTCTATATTCATTCAGTAAGGCTTTATTCCAGATGATTCTCCTTCATAGTATTCAACCTTACTTTTATTATAAGACATCATAGTTTTTAAATCGGGTCGCTCCAAAATCTTCATGTTTTCATGCTATAAATTTTGTGTTGCTGGCCCTTGTCCTACAAATTGGGTATTCTTAGTAGATTGTACTATTGGGGCCGCTTTTCAAGGTGTGGAAGAGGCCAATTCTGTTTAGTCAATAACATAATCAACATATCAAATTACTGAGTCATTAATGACGAAGTGGTTTCTTATTGACTTACTAATCTCATGACTATAGCAAATTGACTTGTAATTGCCTCAATCAGATCCTTATGACTTTCATTCAAATGATAGCAAAATTACGCTATAGTATCATTCATTTGGCATCCAAACCAATGGAAAGTCAAAGGAGAAAACTGATCCTCTTGTTGGCCAACCTCCTCCCTAGAGATATTCCTTGCTAGGTTTCATCTATAGCGGCATCAATTTGTCAAAGATGACTCTGGTTTCCTTGGTTTGACTGGAGGAGCCCACTGATTATCAATATCTTGACTACCAGTAGGAAGTGTTTCCAACCATTCCACAACAGAGGTTTGAACTTTAATCTTCTTCTTTGGTGCCATTCCGAAGGTCCCACCAGACATGCTAAAAATTGTTTTCCTATTTTTTATGGCCGAAGGCCAAAACTAATAATAAATTGACAATACAGGCAGAAATACGTGGTGTACTACTAGCGTAGGGCTGAATATTCAAAGAAAGATTGGATTTGGATTTGTCTTGAAACTTCAAGAACTTCTAGATTATAGAATTACCACTGACTCCTTCGAAATGTAAAAATACAATTTGAAATAAAAGGATAAAGATAAGGGCAAAATGAAATAGATAAACTGGAGTTTTTCATTCATCTTTTGATGTTCTTCTAATACGATTACATCCATCTTAAATAAATTTAAAATACTGCTATACCCTACTTACCCACGTTTTAGTAACCATATCTCTTTTCTTTTAAAATAGTTCCCGGTGCTATCTATTTTTCTTCCACGTCCTCTACATTTTTTTTTTGCACTGGATTTCACCGCTAGTCCACCAAATCCAAATCATCTGTGGGTGTAATTTTGTGGTACAAATACCTACACATCATCTTCCTTGATCTGTCACCCATAGGCTTCAACATATGTTACTCACTCCAAATAAAACTCTGTTTCCTCCATATCTACGTATATAATAACAAAAGCTTTGCGCACCTTGAACCATGTGTAGATAATGATGGCAGACAGGGAAGTACTTGAGTTAGTTGTTGATTTTGATGAGGCTTTCTGTCGATCCTGCGGATGTGGATGCCTGGTCTGCATGAGGTTTGATATCCACACTCGTTTCCTTCTTAGACAAGCTGGTGGACGATCCCTGTATGAGTGAGCTCGGTGACCGAACTTCTCGTAGAGAAAGCATTTTATAAAGTTACGACAGTGTTTTCTTATATGATCTTTATCTCCACATCTAAAATATATCTCTTTAGGAAACGGTGTAGGGTGGTGATTAGCGTTCGGCCATTGGTGCAAAATCTTTTGGGACGGCAGAGAGTCTAGCGGCTGAATTTTTGTTACGAGTCGCAGCGCATCAGCATATGTTCGATATTTTATTTTTCTCGAATGTTCCAGCGAAGTAGCGCTAGGTCTTAGCGAGTTGTCGTTGCGGTGTAGGAGGCATTTGCAGTTGACGGTGCTATTGGTAGGGATATTCCGAAGCGGCAGTGCAGAAGGCGTCTGCAGTCGATCGATGGCGCCTTAGCCAGCTTTTTTTCTATGAAGTTCGGTCTCCCGGGAGGGGTAGCGGGGGGGTTTTCTTCGAACTTCATGTTGAGTAATTAATGTTTGTGAAAATGTTGGTAGTCCTCCAAGGGGCACCATGGATGGTGACTCGAGAAAGCAGGAAAGGCTTTGGATGGATGGTGTAGCTGCACAAGACTTTGGAATGAAGTAGGAGGATTCATGGCATGATCAGCGATATCGTGTGGGTGCGGAGGTGAACTTTGAGGTGGTGGGCCCAATAACCCCGCAGCACTTGAGGGCTGACGTCGTGTTGTAAATATGGGTCGCCGTCCTAGGAGAACGGCATTGGCTCCTGTGGCTATGGAGCTCCTCCGCGGGGTGACAAAGTTCGTGCGGAAGCTCTCATATCGTCGAGGCCTTGGTGGCGTGATTACACTCCTCCTTCACTCGCCATGTAGATCTTCTATGCGAGAGGAGTGTGACTCCTCTACTGCAGACTTTCTATTTAAGGGGAGCTTAAGATCCTGGTGAGTGTAGGCTGTCTTCTAGCGGTATTTGGTGGGCAGATGGATGCTTGATGAAGATGGGAACGGTGGGTTTGGTTGTTGGGAGAAGATACAGTGGCTTCTCTCTCTAGGATCGCCAGTGTCCTTTCTCTCCTGAATCCATCCCTCTTTCCAGCCCCAAAAACACCCAAACCGCTACTTTCCTTGCATCTTATATTCCAAAGAAAAAGGAAGCATATTAAGGGCATCTCTGGCTCTCCTTTCTTACGTAATTAAAATGGCTGTGCGCTCAAGTGAACTGTTGCCTCTTGTGTTGGTGATTTCAAACCTGAATCCTCTTATGGGGACAAGGCCTATGGGAGGAGATGCATGGATGGAGAATGGTGGGCTCTTGTTAGAGTCTTTCCGAGGGCAGGTCACTCATTTTGGACCTTCTGATTGCATCTGTAACCCTAACAACCATGGCGGCACTTGCCCGATTCACTAACATTTTCTCACCTGAGTTCGGGTTGCATCTTTGGTGTGAAAGAATGGTTCACTTTATTTTATGACTTCAGCTATTGGATCAAGCAATGGCCACTTTGAGATCTGTACAAAGAAAGTTCGGAGCACTTTGCGATCTATGCTGAGGTCTGATCCAATTGCAAAAGAACATCAATCATTCTTCCATGCAAAAGATAGAATCCGAAACCTTCTCACAGTAGGAAGTTCTGTTACAGCCCTCATGCACGTGAAAAAATGGAACTTGCTGGGAGGCCAATTCAATGCCTAGTAATTAACTGAAAATTCTTGCAATTAATTTATTATGTATACCACTGTACTTGTTTTTAATTCATTTCCATAATCTACAACACAACCATTTCTGGTTATTTATGTTTCTTCATCAGTGGAGGTTGTCAGATGTAACGGCTCTATATCATGTTTTGGTCTTTACAAGTATAACTAGCACTCAACCCGCATTACAGAGATTTAATTGATACGAATAATAATAATATTTTTTTATGATATAAAATAATAAAAATATATCTCATCTCATCGAGAGAAACTTGAGATGGTGGTCAGATTGAAATAACCTCATAGCTCTAAAAAATAAAACTCGATACATGATGTTGCGGTAAATTATTCTATAATCTTGTGTACCAATACGGAATGCCACTCCTAATACTCAATATTACTTTATTATTATCATATAATTTTTTTATCATACTATTTATACTTTTATTTTTTATTTTAAAAAAATATTAAAAAATAAAAAATAAAACTTGATATGTATCGTTGTGAGAGATTATCCTATAATCTTATATATCAATACAGAATGTCATCCCTAATACCCAAGAATCACTTTACTATTGTCATATAGATTGATAGATTTTTTCATCATATTATTTGTGCTTTTATTTCTTATTCAAAAAAAAATTGACATGTGGCATTGCAAGAGATTATCTGATAATCTTATATGTCAACATAGAATGTCATCCTTAATATCCGTATATCGCTTTACTATTATTATATAGATTATATAGATTCGTTATTTTTATCATACTATTTATGCTTTTATTTTTTATTTAAAAAAATATAAAAAATAAAAAATAAAACTGGATACATGACGCTGTGAGAGATTATCCTATAATCTTACGTGTCAATATGAAATGCCACTCCCTAATATCCATATACCACTTTACTATTATTATATAGATTTACTTCTTATTTAAAAAATATAAAAATAAAAAAAATAAAACTTGATATGTGGCATTATGAGAGATTATCCTATATTCTTACGTATCAAAATGAAATGACATCCCTAATACCCGTATATTGCTTTACTATTATTATATAGATTATATAAATAGATTTTTTTATCATACTATTTATATTTATTTTTTTATTTAAAAAATAAAAAATAAAAAAAATAAAACTTGACATGTGGCATTGCGAGACATTATCCTATAATCTTATGTATCCATATGGAATGCCACCTCTAATATCCATATATCATTTTATTATTATTATTATATAGATTATTTATTTTTAATCATACTATTTATACTTTTATTTCTTATTTTAAAAATATAAAAAATAAAAAATTATTTTTTACCATACTATTTATGCTTTTACTTTTTATTTTAAAAATATAAAAATTAAAAAAATAAAACTTAACTTGTAGAGTTGCGAGAGATTATCTTATTGTCTTATATGTCAATATAGAATACTACTCCTAATACCTATATAATACTTTACTATTATTATATAGGTACATTTTTTTATCATACTATTTCTGCTTTTATTTTTTATTTTTAAAATATAAAAAAATAAAAAAATAAAATTTGATATGTAGCATTGCGATAGATTATCTTATAATCTTATATGTCAATACGGAATGCCACCCCTAATATCCATGTATCACTTTATTATTATTATATAGATAGATTTTTAGAAAAATATAAAAAATAAGAAAATAAAACTTGACAGATGGCATTGTGAGAGATTATCCTATAATCCTAGTGTCAACATAGAATATCACCCCTAATATCCGTATATCACTTTATTATTATTATATAGATATAAATAGATTTTTTTATCATACTATTTATGCTTCTAATTTTTATTTTAAAAAAATTATAAAAAATAAAAAAATAAAATTTAACATGTGGTATTGCAAGAGATTATCCTGTAATCTTACGTGCTAATATAGAATACTATCCCTAATACTTATTTATCATTTTACTATTATTATATAGATTATTATATAGATTCTTTATTTTTTTATCATACTATTTATGTATTTATTTTTTATTTTAAAAAATATAAAAAATTAAAAATTAATTTTTTATCATACTATTTGTACTTTTATTTTTTATTTTTAAAAATAAAAAAATAAAAAAAATAAAACTTAATATGTAGCATTGTGAGAGATTATCCTATAGTATTACATATCAATATGGAATGCCATCCTAATATCCATATATCATTTTACTATTATTATATAAATAAATTTTTTTATTATATTATTTTTATTTTTATTTTTATTTAAAAAAATAAAAAAAATAAAACTTGACATGTAGTGTTGCAAGAAATTATCTTATAATCTTACATGTCAACATGAAATACCACCCTAATATCCTGTATCATTTTACTATTATTATTACAAGTTTCAGAGGCGACATTGCCGATGGGATAGGAGGAGGACAAAGGATTCTGACTTTTGATGATCGTGATTTTATCTGCTTCTTATTTTTTTTAGAATAAAATTGATTTATAATTGTTGAGATAGATCCTCATTGCTTAGCCAACTATCTTTCTTCCTCTAAGGAGCTCATCAAAAGGCCAACCTCATTAGAAGGCTGACCTCATTAGAAAGCCAAGGTCATCAAAAAGCCGACCTCATTGGAAGCTCTAACTTGTCATAAGTTTGACTTCAACATCATCTGGACATAGCAGCAGATTACTGTTATCTAACTTAAATGTTATATTGGTCCATGATCAACCTGCCTCTCCAGTTATATCGGCCCATGACCGACCTGCCTCTCTAGTGTTATCCGCTAATCGATTGCTAGTAAGCGGAATGTTCACCTCAATTTGCTTTGATCTCCTTCATCTCACTTCAGTTTGTAGTTGATCTGAATCGACGATGGTTATTCGATGTGAGTGTTAACTACATGCGAAGGTGGAGTGCAATAGTCACCATGAGTGGCCCATTACTCGACCTTAATGCTAGTTAATTAGGTAACCATCCACTAATTATCATAATTCCCATGTTCTGAGTATTCAGGGATAGGGGTTGCATGATAATAACTTTTTTAGCCTTATATATAAATATCGATAAACAATGGGGGACAAGGTATGCAAAATCAAACTAGGCTACACTGTGCTATTTTAAGCTTTCATTTTGGCTCTCTAGCTATTCTCTTTCTCTGACTAACTTATATATCGGAGGGTCCCCTGACAAATAACTTCTGACAAGTGAACTTTCTTTTGCAGATTCCCTACCGTTCATCGCTCAGGCGCTCAGCTTGGCTCTCGGACAACTACTTCGTGAGGGATAGGCCGCAATAATTTGGCATGCTAGGAAGGGAGAAAAAAAGAATATTCTGTCAAGAACTACTATGGCCAAGATGAGAGCCCCAAATGCCTCCATAAGTTCTACTCGACACTTAATGTGGTGTGATGCACCTCCGGTGACCCTCGGAGAGCCCAGTGCTTCATGACTAGTGGTCACAATGGACCAACAATAATTTGCTATCTTCATGCAGCAAGTTAAAACATTAACGGAGGTTGTCCATAGTCTCCAACAGATGTAGTAGCAACAGCAGCAGCAACGGTGGCTGGAGGAGTCGGCACCGTATGATGCACTTGTTAGATGTATGTCCTAGAAGCCAATATGACTGACATATTGTCATAAATCTAGGACATAATTTTATACTTAATACATTGATTTGATCAATAAAATGATAAGTTTATTTTTCATTCAAGTGTGATGTATCTTTGAAGCGTCCATAAAATTAATTTTGATACATATTCTCAAGGTATTGAGAATTAAAGACATGTAATTAATTCTTAAATACTCTCGATCATAGGATCATCATGAGGATGGTGATCGATCTGGATAGATTGACGTACAGATCACTTCCTTCGGGATAGATAGGTCTCTAATCTATAGTGTAGAGATACTGAACGACGAGTGTGGATAGTTGTTAGAGAATAATTAGTACTGAGCGTGACCATACGAGAGATCACTTGGATTTCTACTCAATTGTCAGTGATCGTCTCAATGCTGTAATTGTGTGACTGATCTTTTGACCTGAGATGGCACTGCTGCTCACAGTGTGGCTGCTAAAGTTTGATTGACATATAAATATGGGTCTCAATGAGCTCTTGTAGTGGATATTGATGAAAGTTGATCCACTGTAGGAGTAGGGTGTGCATCAAGATGGGATCTATCGATCTTGGTAGAAAAGAATAGTCCTATAAAATTGAGAAACTAAGTTCGAGAATCAATGACCACAGTAGTATGATTGATAGAAAGGAGTTTTCATAGAAGTCACAACTAAATTTGAGCTAATCGAATCTATCATATGACTGATGTTGAGGTTTGATGATTTATCCATGATCTACCATCAAGTCGAAACTCATGATAGAGGGATTGAATCATACGTTAACTATACCTAGAGGTTCATTTCAGTTCTACTGAGTTGTCACTACATACTGCTAGGTGGTACTAGTGGATTGTAAGAGTTCACTAAGATTATTCTGGATCGACAATCTTTGATGAGTTAGAATGAAATTATTTCGATCCATTGAAAAAAGTTTCAATGATACTTTGATAGAGATCATTGTATATCTCACTACCAGATAGAATTGAATCTTAGGGGGTCATACAACAAAGAGATTAGGCCTGAAATTAGTAATTGAGCTTACGAAATATCAATTGGGTTTAGAGAAATCCGATTGGGTTCAAGGTAACCTCACTAGCATAGGGTTGGATCCAATTTTTTCTTTACATTTGGATTTCTTATTTGATAAGATAATTCAAACTTAATTATCTGCTAATAATCTAAATGAATTAGATTTATTGGACTCCAATTGTTGGGTGTCTAAGTTTTGGATCAATTGAATTAAGAGTGCAAGTTTCTTATTAATTTTTTTGATAATTATTATGGGACGCCACCTTGATTGGATCAAGTTGGGCGTGTCCTATGATTAAAGGGCCTTTTAATTTCATATGGGGCACCCTTGGGTGTAAAAGAGGGTGTGAATAATTGGGTACAAGGGCTTCAAGAGTTGGCACCTAATAGAATTCCTAATGTAAGTTAAATAACTTAAATTATTAGAAAATCTAATAAAGTAAGACTTATATTATGAGATTGAATAAGATTCAATCCTCATGCCTATTTAAAGGAATCTCTCCTAAGGTCCTTAGAGCATCCAACCAGCAAGCCTGACGCATCTCCTCTTATGTGCTAGTTTCTGATGCTGGTAGCAGCATAATCTAAGGAGAGAAAGGCAAGAGAAGAAGAGAAGAAGAAGATCAAGAAAAGAGATCAAGTGTTAATCATGATCTAGGCTTCGTTCAAATTCAGCAGGTTAAATTTTCTTAAAGAAAAAAATTTAATTTGAAGAGAACTGTTCCAGACTGATCTCGAGTGGATATCTGTAGAGGTTGGATATTTATGTGGCTAGAAAAAAAAATTTTCTCTTCTAGATCTAGATTCGAAGAAAAGATTGCGAAATAGGTATGCAATTTGATCATAATCTAAATTTCAGCATATGTCAATTTCAGCACATGAACTGGATTCTTGTAGTTTTATATTTTTATGCATGCATGATTCAGATTAAAAATATTTTAATCTTGTATTCTGCTGCGATATTTAAAAAATAAAATTTTGAAATACATATACATACTTCAAACCTCGAATTTCAATAGTGGTATCAGAGTCACGGGTTTCATATTGCTGAAATTATCATATGTGTTTTGAAAAAAATTCAAAATCTGATTTTTCTTAATACATGACATGTATAGATAAATATTTAAATCTAGAATTAATTTTAAATTTAATTTTAGAGTATTTAATTGATATGTAAAAGCATGAATAGATCTAAATTTTGATCTAGAATCATTTATAGTTTATGTTCACATAATATATAGATACATGCATAAATCTAAATTTTATATGACCTGATTCATGATTCATATATGAGATATGTGATTGTATATTTAAGTCATAAAATTACTTTTAATATGATCCATAATTAGTATATGAGATATATGATATCATGTAGTAGATCTGAATTTTATTTAGATTTGAATTTTATATGCATATATGTGATATATGTTTGTATATTTAATTTAAAAAATTATTTTTATGATTTAAAATTTATTTTTATATAAAAATTTAGATCTAAAATTTAATTTTAGAATCTAAAATTTATGTTTGTGCATGAAAATTTTGGTCATAGAAAAATTAAAATTAGGTCATGTAATAGGATTGCATCTAAGACTTTTAATTTGAGTCATATGTACTAATTTGATTAAGTAATTAATCAAATCGAGTCAAGTATTGATTAAGATTAGATCAATTAAGTTATATGATCATACAATTATTATTGATCCAATCGATTGGATCCTATATATAGAATCGATTAATCTAAGGACCTAATTTGGCTCGATGGTTTGAGCCTGATTCGCTTGAGCTAACCTATTTGGATCAATTGATCTATTAGTGCTAAGATAAATAATTGAGACATGATTATTTAATTGATTCTGTTAGCTTATCTGGTCAATTTATTGGTATCTAAGAAAAGTAATGGGGGAACCCCCATCGATCTCCACTTATCTGGCCAATTTGGTATGTTGGGTCTTGAATAAGGTTGCTTAGTAGTTTGATTTAGCCCATACCAATTAGATCGGTTATATGATGACTGATTAGATGAGACTAAATCTAAATCTCTCCATAAATATTAAGTTCATAGACTTTTCACCATTGTAGATGTGCGGGCGTGCTACCAGCGTTGATTATTCTCGACTGGTCACAGTGGTTTAGTTGCATTGAGAATACGCAACCACTTATTAGCAAAAAGTTACTCCAGGATAAGGATGGGGTTGGACCCAATAACTGTTAGGTGAGGGACCCAATGACGGCCTTACACCTACTTGTGAACGATGGGTTGGACTTAACTAAGGAGTGTGAGCAATAATTGTTAGGTGAGCCCACATAACTTAGAGATCAAGTCGCTGTAACATGCTTAGAGAAGTATCTGGACAAATAGTTGCCTACGCATTGATATTCATGTTATTAATAACTGTTAGGTGAGGTGCATGGCATCGGTGGGACTGTAGCACCCACTAAGAATCTTTTATCGTGTTTGGATTTTGTTTTCTTTTCAGAGAGTGGAGGGATCTGATAAATTAGTAGGAGTCATTGTTTGCATCTTAAAGTCTCTAGAAGCAAATATAATAATTAAGTACAAAAGTCTAACTTGAATCTCTACTCTCGTAGTTAAACGATATCAGCCTCAAACTCTCTAGCCCGCATCCTTAAAACCAATCATTTGATTGATATAAATTACAAATACTGACTCAAAATCTCAAGATTGTCCTGACCTCAGAAAAGTTAGGTCATGTACTCGATCAAGAACCCATAGTGCTACCAAACCATCCTACTACTGAGCAAAGGACTACTTTTGAAAAGTAGACGGATGAAGACAGCCGGATCAAATGCTATATATTGGCTTATATATTAAAAGAGTTACAAAACCAGCATGAGCATATGCCCATTGTCAGGGTTATGATCACTCACCTGCAAGAGTCGTATGGTGAGCAGAGCCGTATGGTGAGCAAAGCCGTACCGTATATTTTGAGGTATCCAAAAGACTCTTCAATTTGAAGATGCGCGAAGGGCAATCTATCCATGAGTACTGTATGACAGTGATCAAGGATATTGAGGAGCTTAGGAAGCTCAAGCTGGATATGGAAAAGGAATTGCAGATGGATCTGATCCTTCAATCCCTTACAAGTTCATATAGTTAATTTATTATAAATTTTTATATGAACAAATTTGACTGCACTATACCCAAACTGACCAACATGTTGGTCACTACGGAAGAAACCTTGAAGAGTTCAAGGGACACTGTTCTCGCTGTGGAGCGAACTTCTTTCAAGAGAAAATCTACTGGAAAGAAAAAGACAAAATCCGCTAAGAAGTAGAGAAAGAAGAGCAGGCCAAAGAAGGAAGTTCCTAATAAAGTTGAAGCAAAGGAAAATATTTTCACTATCATGCTGAAGGCTACTAGAGAAGGAACTGTTCAAAATATCTGGAGAGCCTAAAGATCAAAAAGGATGATAAACCTTCCGAAAGTATGCTCGTAATTGAATCTAACCTTACGGTTTCTTCTACTTCTAATTGAGTATTAGACTCTAGCTCGAGTGCTTATATATGTATCTCACTACAGGGTCTGACAGAAAATAGAAAGTTGAGAGAAGGTGACATGATCCTTCGAGTTGGCAATGGAGCAAAAGTTGCAGCAGAGGCCATTGGCAGTTACCCACTTCGATTACCGTCTGATATTAGATTAGACTTGAAAGACTATTATTATGTTAATGTAGCTAGTCGGAATTTGATTTTCATGTTTATGCTAGCATAGGAAGGTTTTGAAATTAGTTTCAATAAAAATTTTTATTTTATTTAGTTACGAAATAAATTGGTTGCATGAGATTTTTTAATTGACAGTCTATATCACTTGCATGTTGATGCAAATGTGAACTTAAACAAGCAAATAGTAAGTGCCGTAAGCTAAAAGAGATCCAGAGATAAAATTAACCAGAAGTACTTGTGGCACCATAGACTAAGCCATATTGGAGAGGACAGGATAAATAGATTGAAAAAAGATGGGATCCTTAGTTCTCTTTATTGGGAATAGTGTCCCAAAGCCAATCGTCAGCCTGTTGACGGTTGTGCTCCTTTTTGTATTAGTACATGAATTATAAATAAATAAAAGTTATTTTGATATTTTTTCATCACAAATATTTCATCTTCTAATGAACTCCTGTGTTATGGTGAAGTCCTTAGGACTATTTAGACTCGACAAAGGAGGATTTGTCGCTTAGTCCTTAAACATGTTCGCGACCAAATGATACGTTGTTACCAAGGACGATAATGTTTATCGAGCATAGGTCGTTGTGTGCCATATGGGTTGGTTGTCCTCATAACCAAAGAGTGTGGAGATATTGGTATGGCATACTGGTGAGATGTAATGGTACATCTGCACTGAACGTGACCAACTCCGGAGCTATTTCTGCTGTCAAGATTTGCTCCGATGGGATATGGGTATAAATGTCCCTCCGACCTGAGACCGCCACGGTGACTTGCAAGCAACTCACTGCACTTAGGCACTGGACTACCTGAATTTCTAATTCAGTGACGGAAGGTTGCTGGGTGTAGTCAAGTACTTGACTTGTCGGTGTGTGTGTCAAGATGGGATTGACCACTCCAGTTTAGAAGCTGTGTACAGTTGTGTTTTAATTTAGCAAAACCTTGACCAGGATAGTCCTAGTGAAAGGTCACAGGACTAATTGAGTTGAGCACGATTCGGATGATATCATCAGGGTTGACAGTTTAACCCTGAGTCGTCCTAAACACAGGGGTCAAAAGGGATAAATTATACGGTAACCATATTCATGTAGATTCTGAATGTTACGATTGCGATTATTCGACCTATCCGATCGTCGGGTACCATTGCTAGATGGTCACTTCGATTAGTACAGGAATTGGTTCTTGTGCTACCGGTTTAGGTTCAAACCTGCGGGGTCACACACATTAAAGGTTTCTTTCTGATCTGATGGCTGATTATGAGTCTTATCTATCTGAGACTCTATGATTGAGAATTAGGATTCTCTGATCATGAGTTCCACACATTTTGGGTACCGAGGTCAAAATTTTGAATTTCAAATTTTGAATTTGAAATTTGAACTCTTTGATCAGGGTTTCATATTGATGGTCTCTGATGCCTGATTGTCCATCGGATTTGGACTCAATATTTATGAGAGGTTTAATTAGTAATTTAATCACTAATTAACTCAATTTGATTAAGTAATTATTTTTGGATCAAGTCCAATTGAATTGGATTCAGTTTGGATTGACCCGATTAGGTTAAATGTTGACCTAATCGCTAAGGTGGTTTAGTCCCTGATTTGATCAGGGGTTAGGTTTAGTTAATTTTTGATTTGATTAAGATTTTATTGAGTCTAATTAAGCCTAATTATGTTGGGTTTAATCTGGTCTAATTGTGCTTGACCTATTTTAAACTAGGTTGGCTCAATTTGAATCAAACCACCTTGTTTTAAATTCCCTGCGACACCCAACTTCCTTGCACCCATTTGAATTCACGAGAAGAAACTTCTCGTGAAATTTTTCTCACGCAAAACCCTTCCCCATGCCCTCATTTGTGCACCATATGGATGGATAAAATAATTAATTAGCCATTCAAATTCAAAGCATGTTTGAATTTGATGGATAACTTATCACTTGCCCTTTCATCCTTATCCATTTTGTGCGCCACATTACTTACACGAAAAAAGGTTTCTAATGAAACATTTTCCACGCACAAAGAGCCACGCCCCTTCTCTTCTCATGCCCAAAAGGATAGGGATAAGTTGATTTTCGTTTGAATTCAAATTTGATTTGAATTCAAATGTGTAACCTCTTGTCTTTATCCTCTCACGCGGATAAGACACGTTCGACGTTGTTTTAAAAAGAGGAGAAAGGTGGGACATGCGTAGAAATTTTAGGAGAGAAACTTTGGGGCATAAGGAAGGCTTCTGTGCAAGGTGAAGGTCCAAAACCTTCCGAGAGAAAAAGAAAGAAAAGAGAGAAAATTGGGCACAGGGTTTTTGGTGTGTACCCTAGGGTTTCTACCTAGGGTTCGGGAAGTGAGATTGGTGTGCCACGAGTATCGTGAGTCCACCAAATTTTAGAGAGAGATCCATCAGCCTCTCAAGCAACTGTGCAGATGATCCGGAGCATCCGAGAAGTCGGCACACATCGATTGAAAGAATTCGATCAACATCTACCATCAAAAGGGTGAAATCACGAACTAGCATTCGTGAGGAGCTGATCAGACGGGAGCTTCATGTGGATGATCCGCAGAGGTCAGATATTTATGTGGCTATGATGTGACGATCAGAGCCCCCCGACGGTAATCAGATTGCGATGATCGACTACCCGCAAAAGGTGATGTGTTCTGAATACAGTACTGTAAAACGTTTACTGATTCAAATTTGAATTTCAAATTTAAATGCATGCTGTTGTATCATATTTAGATCCTAGTGTAGGGTTAATTAGTATTAATTAATGAGATTAATTAATAATTTCACTGTAAAATAGTAATTTTGAAAAAAATTTAAAATTACCATTTTACCCCTGCACTAAATTTTCGCTTCAAATGGTATCAGAGCATGGTTCTAGAATATGATATACATATGCATGCGTAGATTAAGGTGTAATCTATAAGTTTAAATTTGAAATTTAAAATTTAAAATTCGAAATTCAAAAAGATTTGAAATTTGAAATTTGAAATTTGTTAGAAGTTTCAAATTTGAAATTCAAAATTTGAAATTTGGTTGAAATCTCAAATTTGAAATTTGAAATTTGAAATTCGAAATTTGAAATTTGAAATTCAAAATTCAAAATTTAAAATTTGGTTGAAATCTCAAATTTGAAATTTGAAATTCGAAATTTGAAATTTGAAATTCAAAATTCAAAATTTAAAATTCAAAGATTGAAAATTCGAAATTCGAAATTTGGTTGAAATCTCAAATTTGAAATTTAAAATTTGAAATTTGAAATTTAAAATTCAAAATTTAAATTTTAAAATTGGTATATTTAGATATACTTGATCCAAGTAGCAAGTAATCTAATTGGGTTGGTTGCCATGGCCGTCCGGTCATAGGAGAAAAGTAGGGTTTAAAGGCCCTCTCTTCCTATTCGATGGGGTCTCCTATGGCTGTAGGGGTGCCGATGCAATTATATCCCATGCCGATGAAGCAGCGAAAGGACTTAATTAAGAAATTTATCATGAATGTGTTAGATTAGATCTAAAAGAAAATTTATGATTTATTTTGAGTTATTTTCTGTTATGAAATGAGCAATAGAATTGCTGTTTATGAAATGTGCTGACCCGTTTGTAAATGAGTTAACACATTTGGTGAACAGAAAATAAAATCTTTCAAATTTGAAAATTATTTCAAAATACCAAACCCTGACCCATCAGCCCAAGTACTTAATTAAAAGAATTAAGTGTTATCTAGTAGGTCTAGAATTGTGAATTAAGACCTAAGACAATTGCATAAACTTGTGGGTCAATGGGTTAGATGAATTAGGTCCATAATTGGGTTAGACCTAAGGTTAGTTTAAACAATGGACTAAATGGAGTAATTGGTCAAATCTAATCAAAAGTTGAATTAGATTAGGTCAAGGATACTCTAGACTCAACTTCAATAGTTGTAGTTGAATGGGTCCATGTCTTTAACTAGACCAAGATGGACTTAATTCATGGCTACGCGGTGGAGCCCTATTTACTAAGTTGATCAAAATTAAAACTAATGAACCGGTTGGTGTCTAAGGTAAGTTCGGCAGTTTTGACCAGTGGTTCTTAAGCGGGAGCTACTCGCATTGATTCGATCATTGACGAGTTAATGGCAAATCCCCACCACTGATCTCACTTACCTGGCCAATCTGGTAAGTTAGATTTTGAATAGATCACTTGGTGATTAGAGCTCACCCATGTCATTAGGTAAATCAGTGTGACTGATTTAGGTGCTCCTAATACCAGCTTTAATTAAATCTTTTTTTAATCTGACTTGGTGAAGTCAGTGGGAGGATTGAAATTGGCTAGATGATTTCTTCTCTACTATTCTTTAATAAAATCTTCAAAATTATTAGGTCCCTAAAATGATTAAGTTATAATGATAACTAAGTCATAGCCTCCCATTAAGTGAGTGATAATGAGTCCATTAGTTCAATGATCATTGGAGGCCCAAAGGCCTGGTGCTCATTGGCTAATAGAATTATTATTCATAATATGATAATTTGATTGAGTCTTTCTGATGGTGGTTAGGTTGGCCGGCCAAAGTCGGACCTGATCATTTATTGGTCCGATTCACTAAATTAAGTCATGTTAATGGTTGGACTAACCAGATCTTTTCAGTGGAGGCCAAAGCCTACTGATTAGTTCTGGGGCAAAATCAATTACTAGAAGTTATTTAGAGAAACAACTGGTTAAGAACCTACCCATAGATGCACATGGGTTGACCAACCAAAGTTGGGCTCGTGTGTAGTCTGTGTGGATTCTAGTACCCATTAAGGAATTAAATAATTCTCGAATTGGAGGATGAGGCTACCAGTTCGTAAAAATATTGGAAAAAATTTAGACTAAAATCCAATCTTTAGTATTAATTTATGCACTAATAGAGGTCTCGTTTTCTTTAAGCAGCTATGGCCACTACCCTATCGCTCCGGTCATTATTAGATAATGACAAGCTCATGGGACCCAATTTCGATAGCTGGTATCGAAAATTGAAAATCGTCCTTAGCATGAGCGGATCCTTTATGTAGTAACGGATCCAGCACCTGAGGAGCCAGCTCCGAACGCAGTAAGGCGATCCGAGATACTTACTTGAAGTGGCTCAATGACCGCACCACCGTTCGATGTATTATGCTGGCAGCAATGAATGACGAGTTCAGCCGAAGGTTTGAGAACGCCCAGCCACAAGAGATGCTTCAAATGTTGAACGACTCCTTTGGCACGCCTGACGACGTTGAAAGGCACAAAACTAGTTGTGCCATTTTCAATGCTCGAATAGGGATGGGGCCTCAGTCACTGATCATGTACTGTACATGATCGAGATGATTGAGCGCCTAAGCAAATTGGGCTTTCCTCTGCACGAGCAGCTCGGTAAGGATGCGATCCTTAATTCCTTGCCCAAGTCCTTCCTCCCATTCCTTACTCATTTTCGAATGACAAAGCCTGCAGTAAACTACCACGGATTGTTGGGGTTGCTGCAGAACTTTGAGAAGGATCACCAACTCCATAAGGAGTCGGTGAATGTAGTGGGAGGGTCTTCTTCTCGTCGTCAACCCTTTGGGAAGGGGAAGAAGAACAAGAAGAAGAAAAATAAGAAGGTGCAATCTCATGCTGGGACAGTAGCACGGGGTCAGACCAAGAAGCGAAGCACGACCAGAGCCAGGCGGAGTGCTTCTTTTGCAAGAAGCACGGGCATTGGAAGAGGAACTGTCCTCAATACATTGCCTCCCTGGACCCGAACAGGCCAAAGAAGAAGCAAGGTAATTATATGATAACTCCTTGCAACTTTTCGATTTGTGATACTACTGCCTGGGTATTGGATACCGGAAGCCCTTATCATATTTGTAATTCGATGCAGGGTCTGCAGGTCAGTAGGAGATTTGATGAAGGCGAGAGGTTCCTGAATGTTGGAGATGGAAGCAAAGTTCCAGTTCTAGCTTTAGGAATCATGAGTCTTGTAATCAATTCTCGTAATGTAATTCTGAGTGAATGTCACTATTGTCCAAGTTTTTTATTAAATATTATTTCTGTAGGCCTTTTGGCCATGTACGGTTATGATTTTTTAATAAAAAAAATATTTGCAATATCATTTTGAATGGTGTTACAATATTTGTTGGATAATTAAATAATGGAATTTACTTACTATCACAGCCTGTTAATGTGGTTCAAAAATTCGGTAAACGCTCTAGAATAGATAATGTGTCAGAAGTCTACCTTTGGCACTGTAGGCTAGGTCATATCAATAAGAACAGGATAAACAGGTTGGCTAAGAAGGAATTCTTGAAGTTAGTGATTGTGAATCACTTCCAACCTGTGAGTCCTGTCTTCTTGGGAAGATGACCAAGTCACCTTTTACTGGAAAAGGTGAGCGAGCCATGAACTCTTAGGTCTGGTACATTCTGATGTATGTGGACCCATGAGCTCAAGTACAAGAGGTGGATTTTTCTACTTCATAACCTTCACAGACGACCTATCTAGGTATGGGTATGTCTATTTAATGAAGCATAAGTCGGAATCATTTGAAATGTTCAAACTATTCCGAAATGAGGTAGAAAAACAAACTGGGAAGTGTATTAAAACTCTTCGATCTGATCGAGGAGGTGAATACCTTTCCAATGAGTTTCTGACGTATCTAGGGAGAATGGGATTCTCTCTCAGTGGACTCCTCCTGGAACACCACAGCATAATGGTGTGTCTGAAAGGAGGAATCGGACCCTGTTAGACATGGTTCGATCCATGATGGGGTTTGCTGGTCTGCGATCTCCCTCTGGGGATATGCGCTCGAATCGGCTTGTTACCTTCTAAATAGAGTTCCGAGTAAGTCTGTAGCCAAAACGCCATATGAGATATGGATAGGACGTAAGCCAGTACTCTCGCACCTTAGGGTTTGGGGTGTCCGGCTTATGTTAAACGTTTAATTACAGACAAGCTTGGACCTAGGTCTGACAAGTGTAATTTTATAGGGTACCCAAAAGAGACCAAAGGGTATTATTTCTACCTTGCTGATGAGCAAAAGGTGTTTGTCAGCCTTAAGGCAATCTTTTTAGAAAAGAGTTCCTTAGTGAAGGAACTGTTGCCTCTAAAGTCGAACTTGACGAAGTTCGACAGGTGGAAAAACGACACATATTACTGAACCTGAACCGGATTTGATTAGATCAGATCCGGAGCCCATTGATTATGCACCCTTAAGGCGGTCTGGTAGAGTACCACATCAACCGGACAGATACTATGGTTTCTTGGTCCGGGATGGTGATCCTGTCGAACTTGATGAAAACGATGAGGATCCGATCACCTACATGGATGCAATGCAGAGACCTGACTCTGAGAAATGGCTAGAGGCCATGAAATCCGAAATGGAGTCCATGAAGGTCAACGATGTGTGGACATTGGTTGACCCACCCGAAGGAGTAAAACCCATAGGGTGTAAGTGGGTCTTCAAAAGGAAGAGGGGCGCAGACGGAAAGGTGGAGACCTATAAAGCCCGTCTGGTTGCCAAGGGATATCGTCAACGTTATGGTATAGACTATGACGAGACTTTTCTCCTGTGGCAATGCTCAAATCCATTCGGATTATGCTTGCGATAGCTGCCCATCTGGACTATGAAATCTGGCAGATGGATGTGAAGACAGCTTTCCTAAACGGAGAGCTGGACGAAGAGGTGTATATGATACAACCTGAAGGGTTCACATCCACAGATGAGTCTAAGGTGTGCAAGCTACAGAGGTCCATTTATGGACTTAAGCAGGCATCTCGGAGTTGGAACATACGTTTTGATAGGACGATCAAAACGTATGGCTTCGTTAAGAACGGAGAAGAGCCCTGCATTTATAAGTGGGCTAATGGTCCAGTAGTAGTATTTCTTGTATTGTATGTGGATGACATTCTCTTAATCGAGAATGATGTCCCTGCATTACAGGGAATAAAGATTTGGCTATCGTCACAGTTCTCCATGAAGGATCTGGGAGAAGCTTCCTACATCCTAGGGATGAGGATCTATAGGGATAGATCCAAAAAGTTGCTTGGCTTATCCCAGTCCACGTACATTGATACTATGCTGAAAAGGTTCAGCATGAAAAATTTCAAGAAAGGCTATCTACCGATAGGCCATGAATTTCTCTCTCGAAGAGGGATTGTCCGACAACACCTCAAGAGAGAGAGCGTATGGGTAGGATTCCATATGCTTCGGCAGTGGGATCTATCATGTACGCCATGACATGTACACGACCAGATGTGGCATACTCACTAGGGGTAGTGAGTAGATACCAATCTGATCCAGGAGAGAATCACTGGAAGGTTGTTAAAACCATCCTGAAGTATTTAAGAAATACTAAGGACCAGTGGCTTATATATGGTGAATCGGACTTGAGACTTATAGGGTTTACAGACTCTAGTTTCCAGTCTGATCGCGATGATAGCAAGAGTGTGTCAGGATTTATTTTTACCCTTAATGGTGGGGCTGTCTGCTGGAAGAGTTCCAAGCAGCACACTGTGGCTGATTCAGTATGCGAGGCGGAGTATATTGCTGCATCAGATGCTGCCAAAGAAGCGGTGTGGCTGAAAAATTCATCACCGAGCTCGGAGTAGCACCCTCCCTTGTTGGTCCAGTTCTGCTCTACTGCGACAGCTCTGGAGCCATTGCTCAGGCGAAGGAACCAAAGGCACACCAACAGACGAAGCATATTCTGCACCGCTACCATCTCATCCGGGAGATCGTGGATCGAGGTGACGTCGACCTTCAGAAATCGATGGGAAGGAGAACCTGGCGACCCATTCACTAAAGCCATTGCGGTGAAGGAGTTCAACGACTACAAGTCGAAGATGGGTATTAGATACTGCACCGATAGGCTTTAGGCCAAGTGGGAGATTGTTGGGAATAGTGTCCCAAAGCCAATCGTCAGCCTGTTGACGGTTGTGCTCCTTTTTGTATTAGTACATGAATTATAAATAAATAAAAGTTATTTTGGTATTTTTTCATCACAAATGTTTCATCTTCTAATGAACTCCTGTGTTGTGGTGAAGTCCTTAGGACTATTTAGACTCGACAAAGGAGGATTTGTCGCTTAGTCCTTAAACATGTTCGCGACCAAATGATACGTTGTTACCAAGGACGACAACGTTTATCGAGCATAGGTCGTTGTGTGCCATATGGGTTGGTTGTCCTCATAACCAAAGAGTGTGGAGACACTGGTATGGCATACAGGTGAGATGTAATGGTACATCTGCACTGAACGTGACCAACTCCGGAGCTATTTCTGCTGTCAAGATTTGCTCCGATGGGATATGGGTATAAATGTCCCTCCGACCTGAGACCGCCACGGTGACTTGCAAGCAACTCACTGCACTTAGGCACTGGACTACCTGAATTTCTAATTCAGTGACGGAAGGTTGCTGGGTGTAGTCAAGTACTTGACTTGTCGGTGCGTGTGTCAAGATGGGATTGACCACTCCAGTTTAGGAGCTGTGTACAGTCGTGTTTCAATTTAGCAAAACCTTGGCCAGGGTAGTCCTAGTGAGGAGTCACAGGACTAATTGAGTTGAGCACGATTCGGATGATATCATCAGGGTTGACAGTTTAACCCTGAGTCGTCCTAAACACAGGGGTCAAAAGGGATGAATTATACGGTAACCATATTCACGTAGGTTCTGAATTTGCGATTGCGATTATTCGACCTATCCGATCGTCGGGTACCATTGCTAGATGGTCACTTCGATTAGTACAGGAATTGGTTCCTGTGCTACCGATTTAGGTTCGAACCTGCGGGGTCACACACATTAAAGGTTCCTTTCTGATCTGATGGCTGATTATGAGTCTTATCTATCTGAAACTCTATGATTGAGAATTAGGATTCTCTGATCATGAGTTCCACACATTTTGGGTACCGAGGTCAAAATTTTGAATTTCAAATTTTGAATTTGAAATTTGAACTCTTTGATCAGGGTTTCATATCGATGGTCTCTGATGCCTGATTGTCCATCGAATTTGGACTCAATATTTATGAGAAGTTTAATTAGTGATTTAATCACTAATTAACTCAATTTGATTGAGTAATTATTTTTGGATCAAGTCCAATTGAATTGGATTCAGTTTGGATTGACCCGATTAGGTTAAATGTTGACTTAATCGCTAAGGTGGTTTAGTCCCTGATTTGATCAGGGGTTAGATTTAGTTAATTCTTGATTTGATTAGGATTTTATTGAGCCTAATTAAGCCTAATTATGTTGGGTTTAATCTGGTCTAATTGTGCTTGACCTATTTTAAACTAGGTGGCTCAATTTGAATCAAACCACCTTGTTTTAAATTCTCTGCGACACCCAACTTCCTTGCACCCATTTGAATTCACGAGAAGAAAACTTCTCGTAAAATTTTCTCACACAAAACCCTTCCTCACGCCCTCATTTGTGCGCCATATGGATGGATAAAATAATTAGTTAGCCATTCAAATTCAAAGCATGTTTGAATTTGAATGGATAACTTATCACTTGTCCTTTCATCCTTATCCATTTTGTGCGCCACATTACTTACACGAGAAAAGGTTTCTCGTGAAACTTTTTCCACACAAAGAGCCACGCCCCTTCTCTTCTCACGCCCAAAAGG
>NC_025995.2:16363887-16448887 GCF_000442705.2 Elaeis guineensis
GGTTGACCAACCAAAGTTGGGCTCGTGTGTAGTCTGTGTGGATTCTAGTACCCATTAAGGAATTAAAATAATTTCTCGAATTGGAGGATGAGGCTACCAGTTCGTAAAAATATTGGAAAAATTTTAGACTAAAATCCAAATCTTTAGTATTAATTTATGCACTAATAGAGGTCTCGTTTTTCTTTAAGCAGCTATGGCCACTACCCTATCGCTCCGGTCATTATTAGATAATGACAAGCTCATGGGACCCAATTTCGATAGCTGGTATCGAAAATTGAAAATCGTCCTTAAGCATGAGCGGATCCTTTATGTAGTAACGGATCCAGCACCTGAGGAGCCAGCTCCGAACGCCAGTAAGGCGATCCGAGATACTTACTTGAAGTGGCTCAATGACCGCACCACCGTTCGATGTATTATGCTGGCAGCAATGAATGACGAGTTCAGCCGAAGGTTTGAGAACGCCCAGCCACAAGAGATGCTTCAAATGTTGAACGACTCCTTTGGCACGCCTGACGACGTTGAAAGGCACAAAACTAGTTGTGCCATTTTCAATGCTCGAATTAGGGATGGGGCCTCAGTCACTGATCATGTACTGTACATGATCGAGATGATTGAGCGCCTAAGCAAATTGGGCTTTCCTCTGCACGAGCAGCTCGGTAAGGATGCGATCCTTAATTCCTTGCCCAAGTCCTTCCTCCCATTCCTTACTCATTTTCGAATGACAAAGCCTGCAGTAAACTACCACGGATTGTTGGGGTTGCTGCAGAACTTTGAGAAGGATCACCAACTCCATAAGGAGTCGGTGAATGTAGTGGGAGGGTCTTCTTCTCGTCGTCAACCCTTTGGGAAGGGGAAGAAGAACAAGAAGAAGAAAAATAAGAAGGTGCAATCTCATGCTGGGACAGTAGCACGGGGTCAGACCAAGAAGCGAAAGCACGACCAGAGCCAGGCGGAGTGCTTCTTTTGCAAGAAGCACGGGCATTGAAAGAGGAACTGTCCTCAATACATTGCCTCCCTGGACCCGAACAGGCCAAAGAAGAAGCAAGGTAATTATATGATAACTCCTTGCAACTTTTCGATTTGTGATACTACTGCCTGGGTATTGGATACCGGAAGCCCTTATCATATTTGTAATTCGATGCAGGGTCTGCAGGTCAGTAGGAGATTTGATGAAGGCGAGAGGTTCCTGAATGTTGGAGATGGAAGCAAAGTTCCAGTTCTAGCTTTAGGAATCATGAGTCTTGTAATCAATTCTCGTAATGTAATTCTGAGTGAATGTCACTATTGTCCAAGTTTTTTATTAAATATTATTTCTGTAGGCCTTTTGGCCATGTACGGTTATGATTTTTTAATAAAAAAAATATTTGCAATATCATTTTGAATGGTGTTACAATATTTGTTGGATAATTAAATAATGGAATTTACTTACTATCACAGCCTGTTAATGTGGTTCAAAAATTCGGTAAACGCTCTAGAATAGATAATGTGTCAGAAGTCTACCTTTGGCACTGTAGGCTAGGTCATATCAATAAGAACAGGATAAACAGGTTGGCTTAAGAAGGAATTCTTGAAGTTAGTGATTGTGAATCACTTCCAACCTCTGAGTCCTGTCTTCTTGGGAAGATGACCAAGTCACCTTTTACTGGAAAAGGTGAGCGAGCCAATGAACTCTTAGGTCTGGTACATTCTGATGTATGTGGATCCATGAGCTCAAGTACAAGAGGTGGATTTTTCTACTTCATAACCTTCACAGACGACCTATCTAGGTATGGGTATGTCTATTTAATGAAGCATAAGTCGGAATCATTTGAAATGTTCAAACTATTCCGAAATGAGGTAGAAAAACAAACTGGGAAGTGTATTAAAACTCTTCGATCTGATCGAGGAGGTGAATACCTTTCCAATGAGTTTCTGACGTATCTAGGAGAGAATGAGATTCTCTCTCAGTGGACTCCTCCTGGAGCACCACAGCATAATGGTGTGTCTGAAAGGAGGAATCGGACCCTGTTAGACATGGTTCGATCCATGATGGTGTTTGCTGGTCTGTCGATCTCCTTCTGGGGATATGCGCTCGAATTGGCTTGTTACCTTCTAAATAGAGTTCCGAGTAAGTCTGTAACCAAAATGCCATATGAGATATGGATAGGACGTAAGCCAGTACTCTCGCACCTTAGGGTTTGGAGGTGTCCGGCTTATGTTAAATGTTTAATTACAGACAAGCTTGGACCTAGGTTTGACAAGTGTAATTTTATAGGGTACCCAAAAGAGACCAAAGGGTATTATTTCTACCTTGCTGATGAGCAAAAGGTGTTTGTCAGCCTTAAGGCAATCTTTTTAGAAAAAGAGTTCCTTAGTGACAGAACTGTTGCCTCTAAAGTCGAACTTGACGAAGTTCGATAGGTGGAAAAATCGACACATATTACTGAACCTGAACTGGATTTGATTAGATCAGATCCGGAGCCCATTGATTATGCATCCTTAAGGCAGTCTGGTAGAGTACCACATCAACCGGACAGATACTATGGTTTCTTGGTCCGGGATGGTAATCCTATCGAACTTGATGAAAACGATGAGGATCCGATCACCTACATGGATGCAATGCAGAGACCTGACTCTGAGAAATGGCTAGAGGTCATGAAATCCGAAATGGAGTCCATGAAGGTCAACGATGTGTGGACATTGGTTGACCCACCCGAAGGAGTAAAACCCATAGGGTGTAAGTGGGTCTTCAAAAGGAAGAGGGGCGCAGACGGAAAGGTGGAGACCTATAAAGCCCGTCTAGTTGCCAAGGGATATCGTCAACGTTATGGTATAGACTATGACGAGACATTTTCTCCTGTGGCAATGCTCAAATCCATTCGGATTATGCTTGCGATAGCTGCCCATCTGGACTATGAAATCTGGCAGATGGATGTGAAGACAGCTTTCCTAAACGGAGAGCTGGACGAAGAGGTGTATATGATACAACCTGAAGGGTTCACATCCACAGATGAGTCTAAGGTGTGCAAGCTACAGAGGTCCATTTATGGACTTAAGCAGGCATCTCGGAGTTGGAACATACGTTTTGATAGGACGATCAAAACGTATGGCTTCGTTAAGAACGGAGAAGAGCCCTGCATTTATAAGTGGGCTAATGATCCAGTAGTAGTATTTCTTGTATTGTATGTGGATGACATTCTCTTAATTGAGAATGATGTCCCTGCATTACAGGGAATAAAGATTTGGCTATCGTCACAGTTCTCCATGAAGGATCTGGGAGAAGCTTCCTACATCCTAGGGATGAGGATCTATAGGGATAGATCCAAAAAGTTGCTTGGCTTATCCCAGTCCACATACATTGATACTATGCTGAAAAGGTTCAGCATGAAAAATTTCAAGAAAGACTATCTACCGATAGGCCATGAAATTTCTCTCTCGAAGAGGGATTGTCCGACAACACCTCAAGAGAGAGAGCGTATGGGTAGGATTCCATATGCTTCGGTAGTGGGATCTATCATGTACGCCATGACATGTACACGACCAGATGTGGCATACTCACTAGGGGTAGTGAGTAGATACCAATCTGATCCAGGAGAGAATCACTGGAAGGTTGTTAAAATCATCCTGAAGTATTTAAGAAATACTAAGGACCAGTGGCTTATATATGGTGAATCGGACTTGAGACTTATAGGGTTTACAGACTCTAGTTTCCAGTCTGATCGCGATGATAGCAAGAGTGTGTCAGGATTTATTTTTACCCTTAATGGTGGGGCTGTCTGCTGGAAGAGTTCCAAGCAGCACACTGTGGCTGATTCAGTATGCGAGGTGGAGTATATTGCTGCATCAGATGCTGCCAAAGAAACGGTGTGGCTGAAAAAATTCATCACCGAGCTCGGAGTAGCACCCTCCCTTGTTGGTCCAGTTTTGCTCTACTGCGACAGCTCTGGAGCCATTGCTCAGGCGAAGGAACCAAAGGCACACCAACAGACGAAACATATTCTGCACCGCTACCATCTCATCCGGGAGATCGTGGATCGAGGTGACGTCGACCTTCAAAAAATCGATGGGAAGGAGAACCTGGCTGACCCATTCACTAAAGCCATTGCGGTGAAGGAGTTCAACGACTACAAGTCGAAGATGGGTATTAGATACTGCACCGATAGGCTTTAGGCCAAGTGGGAGATTGTTGGGAATAGTGTCCCAAAGCCAATCGTCAGCCTGTTGACGGTTGTGCTCCTTTTTGTATTAGTACATGAATTATAAATAAATAAAAGTTATTTTGGTATTTTTTCATCACAAATGTTTCATCTTCTAATGAACTCCTGTGTTGTAGTGAAGTCCTTAGGACTATTTAGACTCGACAAAGGAGGATTTGTCGCTTAGTCCTTAAACATGTTCGCGACCAAATGATACGTTGTTACCAAGGACGACAACGTTTATCGAGCATAGGTCGTTGTGTGCCATATGGGTTGGTTGTCCTCATAACCAAAGAGTGTGGAGACACTGGTATGGCATACAGGTGAGATGTAATGGTACATCTGCACTGAACGTGACCAACTCCGGAGCTATTTCTGCTGTCAAGATTTGCTCCGATGGGATATGGGTATAAATGTCCCTCCGACCTGAGACCGCCACAGTGACTTGCAAGCAACTCACTGCACTTAGGCACTGGACTACCTGAATTTCTAATTCAGTGACGGAAGGTTGCTGGGTATAGTCAAGTACTTGATTTGTCGGTGCGTGTGTCAAGATGGGATTGACCACTCCAGTTTAGGAGCTGTGTACAGTCGTGTTTCAATTTAGCAAAACCTTGACCAGGGTAGTCCTAGTGAGGAGTCACAGGACTAATTGAGTTGAGCACGATTCGGATGATATCATCAGGGTTGACAGTTTAACCCTGAGTCGTCCTAAACACAGGGGTCAAAAGGGATGAATTATACGGTAACCATATTCACGTAGGTTCTGAATATTGCGATTGCGATTATTCGACCTATCCGATCGTCGGGTACCATTGCTAGATGGTCACTTCGATTAGTACAGGAATTGGTTCCTGTGCTACCGATTTAGGTTCGAACCTGCGGGGTCACACACATTAAAGGTTCCTTTCTGATCTGATGGCTGATTATGAGTCTTATCTATCTGAAACTCTATGATTGAGAATTAAGATTCTCTGATCATGAGTTCCACACATTTTGGATACCGAGGTCAAAATTTTGAATTTCAAATTTTGAATTTGAAATTTGAACTCTTTGATCAGGGTTTCATATCGATGGTCTCTGATGCCTGATTGTCCATCGAATTTGGACTCAATATTTATGAGAAGTTTAATTAGTAATTTAATCACTAATTAACTCAATTTGATTGAGTAATTATTTTTGGATCAAGTCCAATTGAATTGGATTCAGTTTGGATTGACCCGATTAGGTTAAATGTTGACTTAATCGCTAAGGTGGTTTAGTCCCTGATTTGATCAGGGGTTAGATTTAGTTAATTCTTGATTTGATTAGGATTTTATTGAGCCTAATTAAGCCTAATTATGTTGGGTTTAATCTGGTCTAATTGTGCTTGACCTATTTTAAACTAGGTTGGCTCAATTTGAATCAAACCACCTTGTTTTAAATTCTCTGCGACACCCAACTTCCTTGCACCCATTTGAATTCACGAGAAGAAACTTCTCGTAAAATTTTTCTCACACAAAACCCTTCCTCACGCCCTCATTTGTGCGCCATATGGATGGATAAAATAATTAGTTAGCCATTCAAATTCAAAGCATGTTTGAATTTGAATGGATAACTTATCACTTGTCCTTTCATCCTTATCCATTTTGTGCGCCACATTACTTACACGAGAAAAGGTTTCTCGTGAAACATTTTCCACGCACAAAGAGCCACACCCCTTCTCTTCTCACGCCCAAAAGGATAGGGATAAGTTGGTTTTCGTTTGAATTCAAATTTGATTTGAATTCAAATGTGTAACCTCTTGTCTTTATCCTCTCACGCGGATAAGACACGTTCGACGTTGTTTTAAAAAGAGAAGAAAGGTGGGACGTGCATAGAAATTTTAGGAGAGAAACTTTGGGGCGTGAGGAAGGCTTCTGCACAAGGTGAAGGTCCAAAACCTTTCGAGAGAAAAAGAAAGAAAAGAGAGAAAATTGGGCGCAGGGTTTTTGGTGTGTACCCTAGGGTTTCTACCTAGGGTTCGGGAAGTGAGATTGGTGTGCCACGAGTATCGTGAGTCCACTAAATTTCAGGAAGAGATCCATCAGCCTCTTAAGCAATTGTGTAGATGATCCGGAGTGTCCGAGAAGTTAGCACACATCGATCGAAGGAGTTCGATCAACATCTACCATCAAAAGGGTGAAATCACGAACTAGCATTCGTGAGGAGCTGATCAGACGGGAGCTTCGTGTGGATGATCCGCAGAGGCCAGACATTTGTGTGGCTGTGACATGACGATCAGAGCCTCCTAACGGTGATCAGATTGCGGTGATCGACTACCCGCAAAAGGTGATGTGTTCTGAACACAGTACTGTAAAATATTTACTGATTCAAATTTGAATTTCAAATTTAAATGCATGCTGTTGTATCATATTTAGATCCTAGTGTAGGGTTAATTAGTATTAATTAATGAGATTAATTAATAATTTTGCTGTAAAATAGTAATTTTGAAAAAGTTTTAAAATTACCATTTTGCCCCTGCACTAAATTTTTGCTTCACTCTTAACCCAGAGTCATATCCAGCTTATAAATCTTGTCTTCAAAGAAAAATGGCCAAGTTACTCTTTGTAAGGCATAGAGAAAAGGCCACTGAGTTACTTGCCCTGGTACACACCGACTTGTATAGGCCATTTGATGTATAGATCAGGGATGGTTATGCCTACTTCATTACCTTTACCGATGATCTGTCTAGGTACGGATATGTGTATCTGATGAAACACAAATTTGAGGCCTTTAAAATATTCAAAAAAATTCAGACATGAAGTAGAAAAGCAAACAGGCAAATCCATTAAGGTTCTTCGATCTAATCGAGGGGGTAAATATCTTAGTCAAAAAATTTTGAGATATCTTAAGGACAACGGTATAGTCTCTCAATGATCTCCTCCCAGAACACCTCAGCTCAATAGGGTATCTAAAAGGATAAATATGACCCTATTGAATATGGTCAGGTCCATGATGAGCTTCACTGATTTACCCTTATATCTTTGGAGACATACCTTGTTAACCGCCATTCATTTGTTGAATAGGATACCATTAAAGTCCATTTCTACCACACCATATGAGATATGGTTTGGTAAGAAGCTGAGTCTAGGTTATCTTAAGACTTGGAGATGTTCGATCTATATCAAGAAACAGATGACGGATAAGTTAAAGGATAGATCTATTATGGCTCGCTTTATAGGGTATCCTAAAGAATCCATGGGATACTACTTCTACTTTCCACAAGATTACAAAGTGATTGTGAGTCGGAATGTCATATTTTTAGAAAAATAGTTTATCCAGGATGGTGGCAGTGGGAGGTTAGTTGAGCTTGAAGAGAAGGTCTCTGAAGAACAAAAAGCTATGGATCTTCAAGAACCCATTATTCATGAGTCAGTAGTAGATGTTCCTCTACTACCTCATAGATCTAGCAAGATTTTTTGACCTCTTGAAAGGTACATGGGTATGCTTATGGAGAAAGTAAAGAAAATGTTCCTTATGGGAGATAAGGATCATGATGATGATCCTAACACCTTTGACGAGATGATGTTTGATATCGATTTTGAAAAATAGTTAGATACGATGAAGTCAAAAATTGACTCAATACACTTGAACCAAGTATGGACCTTAGTGGATCTACTGAGTGTGTTATACCCATTGGGTGTAAATGGATCTACAAAAGAAAGATAGGTACCGATGGTAGGATAGAGACCTATAAGGCTAGGCTTGTGGCTAAAAGTTATAGTCAGTGCGAGAGCATTAATTATCAGAAAATCTTCTCGCTCGTAGCCATACTAAAATTCATCTGCACTCTGCTTGCTATTGCAGCTTACTATGATTATAAAATCTGAAAGATAGATGTGAAAGCTACTTTTCTAAATGGATATCTTGAGGAAGATATATAAATAGAGCAGCCTATGGGTTTCACATCTGGTGATGGTGATCACAGAGTCTGCAAGCTGCAAAGGTCCATATATAAATTAAAGCAAACTTCTTGGAGTTGGAACCATCATTTTGACGAAGTAATCAAATTGTTTGATTTCATAAAAAATGAAGAGAAACTATGTGTATATAAAAAAATCAATGGAAGCACGATAATATTTTTTATATTGTATGTGGATGATATTCTCCTCATTAGGAATGATATTCCTATGCTGACCATGGTCAAAAGATGATTGTCCAAGAAATTTTTCATGAAAGACCTAGGGGAAGCATCCTATATTCTTAGAATAAAGGTCTATAGGGATAGACCTAAATGGATGCTAGGCCTGTCATAAAAGCTGTACATTGAGAAAGTGCTGAAGAGGTTTAGCATGAAAAACTCCAAAAGAGGTCTTTTACTTCTTAGGCATGGTATTAATCTTTTCAAGACGATGTGTCCAACAACATCTGAGGAAGTGCAGTGCATGCATGGGATTCCTTATGCCTTGGCCATAGGAAGCCTCATGTATGGCATGCTATGTACTCGACTTGATATTGTCCTTGCTGTGAGGGTCACAAGCAGGTATCAGTCGAATCCAGATGAAGAGCACTGGATAGCTATGAAGAACATCCTTAAGTACTTAAGAAGGACTAAGGATTTGTTCTTAATTTTTGGAAAAGATTTTGAGTTACAAGTCGAGGGATAAACTGACTCAGACTTCATGTCTGATGCTGATAATAGAATACTACATCAGGATGTATTCTTATTCAATATACTGGAAGGATTCTGAGTAATCAATCAATGAAAGCTAACTATGCTGTAGATGTGTAGGATGAATTCTGGTTCTAATGTTAGTTGTAGAACTGGATATCATACCATTAGATGCCATGACACGGTACTGTAAAGATAATGACACCATAGCCCTTGCTAAAGAGTCAAGATCTCACCAGAAGTTTAAACACATAGAGCAACAGTATATGCGACTACTTTGAAAAGAAATATGTCGAGGTGCGAAGAGTAGACTCCATGAACAACGTGGCAGACCCGCTGACAAAGCAGTTGAGCCAATCGAAAATGAAAGTCCACTTTGAGAAGATAGAACTTCGATTTGTGGCCAATTGACTTTAGTCCAAGTAGAAGATTGTTAGATGTATGCTCTAGAAGCCAATATGGCTAACACATTGTAATAAATCTAAGACATAATTTTTACTTAATACATTGATTTGATTAATAAAAGGGCAAATTTATTTTTCATTTAAGTATGATGTATCCTTGAATCATCCATGGAATTAATTTTGATACATATTCTCAAGGTGTTGAGAATTAGAGACATGTAAATAATTCTCAAATACTCTTGATCATATAATCATCATGAGGACGGTGATCGATTCAGATAGACTGACGCACAGATCATTTTTTTTCGGATAGATAAATTTTTAGTCTACAGTATAGCGACACTGGACGACGAATGCAGATAGTTGTTAGAAAATAACTAGTACTGAGCGTGATCATACCAAAGATCACTTAGATTTCTACTCGATCGTCAGTGATCGTCTTGATGCTGTAGTTATGTGACTGATCTTTTGATCTGAGATGGTACTGCTGCTCGCAGTGTGGCTGTTGGAGTTTGATTGGCACATAAACATGGATCTTAATGAGTCCTTGTAGTGGATATTGACGATAATTGGTCCATTATAGGAGTAGAGTGTACATCAAGATGAGATCTATCGATCTTGATAGAAATGAGTAGTCCTATGAAATTTAAGAGGCTAAGTCCGAGAATCTATGGCTACAGTAGTGTGATTGATAGAAAGAAATTTCTATAAAAGTCACAACTGGACTTGAGCTAATCGAATCTATCATATGATTGATGTTGAGGTTTGATGATTTATCTATGATCTGCCATCAAGTCGGGACTCACGATAGAGAGACTGAATCATACGTTAACTACCCCTAGAGATTTATTTCAGTTCTACTGGGTTGCCACTATATACTGCTAGGTATCACTGGTGGATTGTGAGAGCTCACTAAGGTTATTCTAGATCAACAATCCTTGATGAGTTAGAGTAAAATTATTCCGACCTATTGAAAAGAGTTTCAATGATACTTTGATAGAAATTATTGTATATCTCACTACTAGATAGAATTGAATCTATGGGGTCATACCACAAAATAATTAAGTCTGAAATTAGTAATTGAGCTTATGAAGTGTCAATTGGAATTAGAGAAATCCGATTGGATTCAAGGAAACCTTGCTAGCACATGGTTGGACCCAATTTTTTCTTTGCATTTGAATTTTTTATTTGATAAGATAATTCAAACTTAATTACCTACTAATAACCTAAATAAATTAGATTCATTGAACTCTAATTGTTGGATGTCTAAGATTTTGGATCAATTGAATTAAGGGTGCAAGTCCCTTATTAATTTTTTTGATAGTTATTATGGGGTGCCACCTTGATTAGATCAAGTTGGGCATGTCCTACGATTAGAGAGCCTTTTGATTTCATATAGGGCATCCCTTGGGTGTAAAAAAGGGTATGAATAATTGGGTGCAAGGGCTCCAAGAGTTGGTGCCTAATAGGATTCCTAATGTAAGTTGAATAACTTAAGTTATTAAGAAACCTAATACAAGTAGGACTTATATTATGAGATTGAATAGAATTCAATCCTTATGCCTATTTAAAGGGATCTCTCCTAAGATCCCTAGAGCATCCAACCAGCAAGCCCCACGCCACAAAGAGATCCCCCCACGCCCTCTCTTCCTCTCCCTTCTCTTCTCCCTTGGGCGTCCTACACGCCCCATCTTTGGGCATCTCATCTTTCATGCCCCGAAGGGCCTTGGCGTCTCCTCTTATGTGCTGGTTTCTAGTGCTGGTAGCAGCATAATCTAAAGAGAGAAAGAAAAAAGAAGAAGAGAAGAAGAAGATCAAGAAAAGAGATCAAGTATTGATCGTGATCCAAGCTTCGTTTAGATTCAGCAAGCTAAATTTTCTTAGAGAAAAGCAATCAATTTGAAGAGGGCTATTCCAGACTGATCTCAAGTGGATACCCATAGAGGTCGGACACTTGTGTGGCTAGAAGAAAATCTCTTCTCTTCTAGATCTAGATTTGAAGAAAAGGATTGCAAAATAGGTATGCGATTTGATCATAATCTGAATTTCAGTATATGTCAATTTCAGCACATGAACTAGATTCTTGTGGTTTTATATTTTTATACGTGCACGATTCAGATTAAAAGTATTTTAGCCTTGTATTCTACTATGATATTTAGAAAATAAAATTTTAAAATACACATGCATACTCCAAACTTCGAATTCCAACAGTGCCTTCCCGACGTACTTGTTGGCCTCATTCTCCGTCCCGCCATTTGACTCGACATTTCCATTGGATGAGTCATGGACCCATACAACGATCACCACATCCCGACTCCTGAAATACCCCACATATCGATTTCGATGATCACCAGTCTCCTCTTCGAGGAGCCTCACAAAAGAGGAAAAGGCCAAGTTCTTCCTCTGGGGAAGGTTCTACCTCAGGATATTTCCAGCATCCCGAAGAATCTCAATGACGGTTGGACAAATACGACTGTAAGCTGAGGGAGCTCATTCATCACATGGATCAGCTCCAATTAAACAATCGGGATCCCATCGGTGAGCTTGGCATCAGCAGCCATCCATCTTTTTCTGATGAATCCTTGACGATCAATTTTTAGTCAATTCAAGATGCTGTAGATGAAGTCATATGATGGTTTCACTGATCCACTCGATCATCTTGAGAGCTACAAAGCTCTACTATTTCTTCAGGAGACATCCGATGCCCTCCTCTGCATTGCTTTTTCGATCACACTCTAGAAAACTATCCGAACATGAAATTTCAGACTTCAACCAAAAAGTATCTACTCATTCGAGCAATTCAAACAACTCTTCATGGTGCACTTCGGTACTAACTAGAGGATGCCATGGACATCCGACAGCCTCTTCTCCATCAGGTAGCAAGACGGAGAATCTCTTCCAGACTTTATGGTGCGTTTCAACACCGCCACCCTAGAGGTCCAGGACCTCAATGAGTTTACAGCCATCGCGGCCATCAAGTGGGAACTATAAAGCTCCTGGTTCACTTATTCTCTAAATAAAATGCTTTTCTGGATATATGCCGAACTCCTCGAGCATGCACAGAAGTACATTTGCACCAAAAAGGGTACGGCTAACCAGTGCCAATCCGAGGACAAAGGTCAGAAAAAGAAGGCAAAGAAGGAGGGAATCTTTGCAAGGCCCAACTAAACCCACGCTGAGAGGAAGGCTCCACCTTCCTGATCAAGTTTGAAGCCTAAAAACTTTGGCATCAGGTATGATTCTTACACCCCTCTAACCACTCCTCATGCGCAGATTTTTATGGAGATAAAGGGGGAGAACTACCTTCGATGATCCCAATCGATGAAGCCAAAGCCAACATTTCACAACTAGAAGTGCTACTATCGGTTCCATCGTGATCATGGTCATGATATCGAAGAGTGCATCCAGTTGAAAATTGAGATAAAGGACCTCATAAGGTGGGAATATCTTGAAAAGTACATACGGGATTGACCTGTGCAGCTGCCTAGTAATCCTCAACCACAACTGCATCCCGACGAAGAAACTCACGCTCAACCTACGACGGATGTGATCAGCATGATCTCGACTAGACCGAGGCTTCGAGGGGTAGATGACTCGAAAAGCTCCTCCAAACATCGGCGAGCAAATGACGACATTATTTTCTCTGAGGAAGATCTACGAGGAGTCTAAACTTCTCATAATGACGCCGTTATTGTATCAATGATAATAGCTAATTATGATATAAAATGATATCTTATTGATAATGAAAGCTCAGCTGACATAATTTTCTACGATTGTTTCTCCCGAATGTGACTTTCTACTAACTTACTAAAACCAGTCAATATATCTTTAATTGGATTCACTGGCGACTCAGTCAAAGTAGAAGGGAAGATAGAACTCCCTGTTACTGTAGGACAACCATCTCGACAATCGACTATCCGACTCAAGTTTTTCATAGTTTGGATATCTTTTATCTATAATGTTATCTTGGGACGATCTAGACTAAATGCACTTTGAGCGATTGTCTCAACTTATCACTTGCTTGTGTGCTTCCCAATAAGAAAAAGAACCAGTGAAATGAGAGGAGATCAATAGTTAGCCCGAGAATATTACTTAACCATAATCAAAGGAAAGAAGCCAATTGAAGCTCTTTCCATCCACGACGGACTGGATCAAAGAGAAGAAAAAAGTTGGAGAGAACCCGTAGAGCAACTCATCTTAGTGCCCCTCAATGTCGAAGATCCGACTAAAACCATCTAGGTCGAATCTTCAATGAGCGATGAACTATAGAAAAAGTTGATCAACTTTTGAGAAAGAATGCAGATATCTTCACTTGGTCTGCCTCAGACATGTTAGGCATCCCATCTGATATAATTATCTACCGACTAAATATTGACACCAAGCATAAGCCAGTGAGACAAAAGAAAAGAAGTTTTACTTTCGAGTGATAGAAGGCCATCGATGAAGAAATCGATAAATTGCTAGCAACCGACTTCATTCATGAGGCAACCTATCCTGATTGGCTTGTGAACATCATAATGGTCAAGAAAGCTAATGGCAAATGGTGGATGTGCATCGACTATACCGATTTGAATAAAGTATATCTTAAGGACAGCTTTCCACTTCCTCAGATTGATCAACCAGTCGACGCTACATCAGGCCATCAGCTACTCAGCTTTATGGATATCTTTTTCGATTACAATCACATCCGAATGACACCCGAGGACGAGGAGAAGATGGTGTTTATCATCGATAAAGGTTTCTACTACTACAAAATCATACTTTTCGATCTCAAAAATATCAGAGCTACATATCATAAGCTAATCAATAAAATCTTCAAGAATCAGATCAGTTGCAATATGGAGGTCTACGTCGACGACATACTTGTGAAGACGAAGCTTCTCTCCACATCGATGACCTGGCAAAAGCTTTCGATGCTTTGAGATGACATCAAATAAAACTGAACTTGACTAAGTGTGCTTTCGACGTCACGTTGAAAAAGTTTTTCGATTTCATGATGACAAGATGAGGTATCGAGGCTAACCCCAAGAAGATTAAGGCTATTCTCGACATGAAGCCTCTGACTTCTTGATGAAATATTCAAAAATTAGCAGGATGCATTGCATCCTTAAGTCAATTTATTTTCAAGTCTGTAGAGCGGTGCCTTCCCTTCTTCAAGGCCCTTTGGCAGATGAAAAACTTCACCTGGATGGAAGAGTGTCAGAAAGCTTTCGACGATCTGAAGCAGTACTTAAACTTTCCTCCACTTTTAATAAAGTCAAATACCAATGACAAATTATTTATGTATTTGGCAACAACTTCTGAAGCTATCAGCTTGATACTGATCCAAGAAGAAAATAAAGTGCAAAAATCTATCTACTACATAAGTCGGATACTGTACGGGGCCGAGGTAAGATATTCTTAGATCGAAAAGATCAGTTTCACAATTATCACAACTATTCGACAGCTACGACCTTACTTCCAAGCCCACTCGATAAAAATCCTGATCGATCTCCCCCTAAGAACTCTACTTCAATGGCCAGACACTTCGGAGAGAATGGCCAAATGGGTAATCAAACTTAGTGAGTTAGATCTCTTTTATGTCCCTCGATCTTCGATGAAGGCTCAAATACTTGTCGATTTTATTATTAAGCGTACACCAACCGACGATAGTCAAGTCAAAGATCAATCTCAAGAAGAGACTTCGGAGCCAGCATGGATTCTATATGTGGATGGAGCTTCGAACACCCAAAGATGCGGTGTGGGTCTGATCTTAACTAACATTGATATGATGATGATCGAGTATGCTCTTCGATTTAGCTTCAAAGCTTCAAACAATTAAGCTAAATACGAAGCTCTAATAGTCAATTGAAGATCGCCAAAGATCTCGATGTAAAATGCCTAAAGATATTCATCGACTCGCAACTGATTGCCGAACAATCTTAAGAAGAATATGAGGCTCGAGATCTTATTCTTTTCAGATATCTACAGAAGCTCAAATCTCTGCAAACAAACTTTAATTATTTTGAGGTCTTCCACATCCCCTGCTCGGAGAATGCTCGAGCTGATTCCTTGTCCCAACTCGCTATATCTGGTTGCGGTAAGTTGGAGAGGGTCTTCATCGAGCATCTTGAAAATCTAAATATTGACTTCGAAGAAGAAGTGCATCTGATCCAAATCGGTCACGAACTGAGCTGGATTGACTCGTTCGTCGAATTCTTGACTAGTAGAACTTTATCGACTGATCTTGCTAAAGCATGTCGAATGAAGAGACTGGCAGCTTAGTGCATGATCATCGACGACCAGCTTTACTGAAGATTGGTGTCTTTGCCCTTGCTCAAGTGTCTTTGACCATCCGATACTGACTATGCTCTTTGAGAGGTGTACGAGGGCATTTGCGGTAATCACTTGGGAAGCAAGTCACTGTCTTATAAAATTCTTTGGCAAGGATATTATTGATCGATGATGCTACCGACTTAGTGCAGAAATAAGATGAATGTCAAAGATTTGCAAATATCCATGGGCTTCCATCAAGCCACCTTACAACCATTTCAGCACCTTGGCCATTTGATCAATGGAGAGTCGATATACTCGACCTATTTTCATCTGCTAGTGGGCAAAGAAGATTTATCATCGTAGCCATCGACTACTTCACTAAGTGGATAGAGGCTGAATCACTGGCATAAATAATAAAGCAGAAGACTACTGACTTTCTATGAAAATCTATCATCTATCGATTTGGTCTATCCCGAATAATCATCACCAATAATGGCTGACAATTCAACAATACCAAATTTGAAGAGTTCTGTGTGAAGACCATATTGTTCACAAACTCACTTCGGTTGGACACTTGCAATTCAATCGAGAAGTTGAGGTGACCAATAGGATAATTCTAGAAGGCTTAAAAATAAGAATTGGTCAAGTCAAAGAAAATTGGGCCGATGAACTCTATAGCATCCTATGGTCTTATCGAACAACTCCTTACATCCCAATCAGAGAAACTTCCTTCAAATTGGCATTCGAGACAAAAGCTATGATCTCGATTGAAATCGACCTACCTTCGACTTGGATGGAGCATTATGATGAACTGACTAATTTGGACAAGTGATGAGCTGATCTAGACTTGCTCGATGAAATTCGGAGACAAGCTCAACTAAGGATGGCCTTCTATCAACAAAGGATAGCTCGATACTACAACTTCTATGTTAAGCCCTAGATCTTTCAAGTGGGAGACCTAATCCTTAGAAGAGCCGAAGTCTCCAAACCAAACGAGCAAAAAAAATTATCTCTGAATTGGGAGGGCCTCTAAAAAGTCTCAACAGTTCTACGATAAAAGGCATACAAAATCGAAAACTTGGACAGCACAAAAATTCTTCGAACCTAGAATGTCAAGAATCTATAGATGTACTATCAGTAAGAATGTCTTGTAAATAAAAGATCTTTTTTTCTATAATTTTGTGCCAAATAAATTTCAGTGCTCGATAATCTATCGAACAAATTGGTTACGTAACATCCGATGAAACAACTGCATCGTCGGCTAGTACCTGATGAAATGTTATTTGGCTAACACCCATTTAATAGAGCTGAAAGATTTGACAACTGTAAGCGTACTAGTTGTGGCTCAAGGACCACAAGCATATAAGCTATGGTTTGCACATAGACCTAGACAAATAAAATTATGATTAGTCGGTTTGTTTTCGATTGATCAAGAATTGATTGATCCGAAATGAAATGAAGATATTTTCTCTATTTGATTAAGTTTCAATTCAATGGGATGATCTACGATGAAAGATCTACAACTACGACTCGGATTCGACTAAGTTCATCTACAAGAACAGACTATTTGACTTAGAAAATTTCTAAGTCTATATGTTCAGTTATGATCTACTCAATTTGCAACTTCCTACTGACTACCTTAGTCTTGTCGACTGCTTTACTTGTAGATAAGCAAAAGAAGAAGAAATGCAAACAGACAAGTTGGAATGAAATAAGTCAGAAAAAAGAAGATCATTTCATTAACAAAGGAGTTCATTACAAGGAGAAGTCCATTAGAAAATTGAGAAAGAAAAGTACAAGCCAAAAGGACAAAAGCAAGGAATGTAAAAAGATGGAGGATCCGCGGTGCCCTCTTCCTCATTACTTCCCGAAAGTTCCACATCTGGGAGGTTGTCCACTTGAAGCCCGCTCAGATCTAACTTGGACTACAGTCGGCTGATCGCCTTCTTGCAGTCCTCGAACCCAAGCTAGTACGCATCCGTAAAGCCTTCCACAAGCTTGTCCTCATACTCCTTCAACTTATGAAACTCAGCCAGAGCCCGAGAAGTTGCATTTTGGGCCCGAGTTTCTATCGCCAGTAGTTTGTCCGTCAAATCTTGGATAGACTTCTCGGCTTCTTGCTGCTTGCTTCTTTCCTCAATGAGGGCGCTCTCCATCGACTCTATTTCCTTTTAGTAGTCAGCCCTCAGCTTTTTGAACTCCACTTTGTCCTTCTTATGCTTGATCTCCAATGACACCAACTCGGCCTCCAGCAAAGCGATCTTCTCTTGATATTTTTCTCCCACTCCTCGTAGTGTGGAGAAGTTTTTCGATGACTTCGGCTCGAGCATGAGTAGTTTGGCCTTGTCTTCAAGCTGGGAGTTGAGCTGTGCAAAGACGATCAATCTCTCATGTAAAACTATTGTGTCGTGTGCCAACTGCAAAAGAGAATCCAAAAAAAATTAGTTAAGTCATTCATTCGGCCAACAACTATTCGACAACTATTGATTTAATGCCGAAGAAGAAAAAGCTGAAGGCTTACCGACAACAACGATGAGTAGGTGCCTGGTATGACCTCCGAGACTGGATGGGCCTTCCTAACATCCCAGTCTACGGATAACATCACCATCTTCATCAACTTCTCGATGAGTCGACGATCTTGTAGAGTCTGGTCGGTGGCCTTGATGCACATCCCGAGGGTGATGGTGGCCTCCTCAAAAGAAGTATCGAGATCGTAGTCAGCGGTGAAGGCAGGAGGCATTGGAGCCTTCCCCTTGTTGGCATCCCCCCGACCAGGTACTCGATCTCCATCCGTTCCGGCTTGAGCCGGTAGAGCTTGGACCACGACAGCAGGCTTGGTCGGGCCTCAACAACAATGATGTCCTCATCAATAGGGATGACTTTGATAGGAGGTGGCAGCGAGGGTTGCTCCAGCAGTGGTCAGGGCGGCGATGGAGACTGTGTACTCCTCGACATCTGAGGAGGAGATTCTTCTCTCGACTTCTTCGATGGTCAAGAAGGTCCACCAGGCCTAGATCCCAACTTCTTCTTCACAGCACACCGGAGTGCTTCAATTGAGATCATGCCTACAAGATGACAACAAAAACAAGTTAGTCTATAAAGCAAGAAAAGAAAAGAACTACAAAAATCTATGGAAGAAAATCTCCCTAAGTGGCTCGTCGGGCTTATCCCGGCATCATACAACAATTGCTCCTCGAGGAGCTCCCATTGTGGAGGAACCTACATGCTGAACAGTCGGTCATACAATTTTCAATCTTCTTTAAGGATCACATCATTCTTATTCGAGGAAAGACTGGGAGTGGTCCAGAGCTAGTCAAAATCCCAGAGGCGATTAGCAGCTACATAAAAAAAATTATTCTTTCATCTATGGATAGAAGAAGGAAGCCCAATGATAAACTGATATTTAGGTCGGAGACTGAAGAACCACCACCCTCATTCTCGAAGTTGTCTCTTCAACATAAAAAGAGCTCGAAGAAGAGAGATTCAGGGCTAAAAGCGAAGAAGATGACAGAGAATAACAAAAGAAGACAAAATCCTAAAGAAATTAGGGGTGAGCTGGGTAGGAACTGCATCATACAAGTCAAGAACATTGGTGAGGAAGGGATGAAGAGGAAATTGAAGTCTCGAATGGAGAAACTCCTCATAGATGGCAATATAGCCATCAGGAGGATGAATAACCCGACCTTCTTTGCCAGGTGCCATCAATCGATATCGACTAAGGATGTGATAGTGATTCTTTAGCTGTTCAACATCGACCTCAAACAATTCGGACCTCTCGACGAAAGGCTCAGAAAGATTTTCGAGAGCCAGTTGTTCATCCAACTCTTCAGGATTAGGATGATCCTATCGAGAAGAAGCATCTTTAGGATCTTCTCGAGGGACTTCCTCGGTCTCCCTTTGCACAGTTGGAGTTCGAGAACTTCGGTCTCCCATCAAGTTCTCGTCTTCTGACTTTTTACTAGAAGAAGCCATGGAAAAATCAAGACAAAAGCTCAAAAAGAGAAGATAGAAGAGTATAACCTCAAAAGAGAAAAATCGACGAGGAAGAAGAAAGACCGATGGTGATGTAGACTGATGAAGAAGGAGATGGTCGACGGTGACGGAGCCTAAACCACCCTAGGACCCTAAACTCTACTGGAGAACAGAAATTCAGGGGTGGGGAATGAAGGCACTGGAATCCAAAGAAATGCTAAAAATAAGATGATCTTTATTTATAGACTCCTTTAACAGTCATGATCGATGTAGGAAATCGTGCCTTCCTCGAAGATTTTTACATGTGGCAAAAATCCTAGCCGACCATTATTTTGGCTTTTCGATGCACCACCATCGAGATCACACCAAATTAGCCAGATCTGCATGATCACAAGTTGGGCTAATAGATGACTGACACATGGATGACTCGGGTATCTCAATGAATTATTGTTCGATCATCCAATCTTCTGCAATCATCACAGAAGATCGTCTCAAGCACTGCGGCATTTAATGCTGCACGACCTACAATGCGACAGAACCGCCGCATGTTCTATAAAATGACAAAATGGTGGATCACTCAATGAAGCAACAAGATAGCTGGATGCAACCTTCAGAGTGGCATCATCAGAAAAAGCAACTCGGATCCACACGTCGGTTAACTCCTTTCATCCGATTAAGGTTACATAATCGGACTCAAGAGTTAGGAGATAGGTGTTAGGATAGATTCTCGTCGCTTAGCCGACTACCTTTCTTCCTTTGAGGAGCTCATCAAAAGATCGACATCATCGGGTGGCTGACCTCATCACAAGATCGAGATTATCAGAAAGCCGACCTCATCGAGAGGCCTAGCTCGTCATAAGTCCGACCTCAACATCATCTGAACATGGCAGCAGATTATTGTTATCTAAGTTAAATGTTACATTGGCCTATGATCGACCTGTTACATCGGTTCGTGACCAACCTGCCTCTCCAATGTTATCTGCTAATTGATTGCTAGTAAGCGAAACACTCACCTCGATTTGCTTCTAATCTCCTTCATCTCACTTCGATTTGCGGCTGACCTAAGTTGATAATGGTTATTCGACATGAGCATTAACTACATATGAACGTAGAGCATAATAGTCACCCACGAGCGATCCATTACTCAGTCTTAACACTAGTTAATAAGGTAACTACCCACTAAATGCCATAACTCCCATGTTTCGAGTATTCAGGAGTGAGGGTTGCATGGTAACGGCTTTTTTAGCCTTATAAATATGAATAAACAATATGGGACTAGGTATATAAAATCAAACTAGGCTACACTCTACTATTTTGAGCTTTTATTTTGGCTCTCTAGCTGTTCTTTACTCCTACTGACTTAGGCATCGGAGGGTCCCTCACTGGACAACTTCCGACAAGTGGACTTCTTTTTGTAGATTCCCTGCCATTCATCACTCAGGCGCTCAACTCGATTTCCGACCGACCATTTCATCGGAGATAGGCCATAATATTTGGGAGAAAATTTTAGTCCCACATCGGCTGTGAGTCAAGAGTACACCGCCTTATATAGGATTGGAGTTCGTCCTTTCCTCAAGAGGTGCCTTTTAGGCCGAAGGCCCAGAGGGGCAAAGCCGTGCAGCTTGCTTGGCTAAAGCAAACAATACTTCTTATGGGGTCGGAACCAACAGCTCCTCCTCTTCCGACTATGAGCTCGGGGTCCCCTATCCACAATGATGGCTCAACCTGACGCCCACCATGGGGCCCTTCAATAGACGATATCCCTCTGATTGGGAGGGCTACTATTGAGGGAGAGAACTTTAATCCACATCGACTGTGAGTCAGGGTACACTGCCTTATATAGGATTGGAGTCCGCTTTTCTCTCAAGAGGCTTCTTTTGGGCCAAAGGCCCAGACAGGCAAAGCCGTGCGGTCTGCATGGCCAAAGCAGACAATATTTCTTACGGGGTTGAGATCAATGGCTCCTTCTCTTTCGACTATGAGCTTGGGGGTCCCCTATCTACAATGATGGCTCAACAATAATAATTTAAAATATTTTTTATTTTTTATCATACTATTTGTGCTTTATTTTTTATTTAAAAATATTAAAAAAATATAACTTGACACGTACCATTGCACGTGACATGGAATGCCACCCATAATACCCGAATATCGCTTTACTATTATTATATAGATTTAAAATATTCTTTATTTTTTATCATACTATTTGTATTTTTATTTCTTCTCAAAAAATATAAAAAATAGAAAAATAAAACTTGATACATGACATTGCGAGAGATTATCCTATAGTTTTATGTGTCAAAACAGAATGCCATCTCTAATACCCATGTATTGCTTTACTATTATTATATAGATATAATTTTTAAAAAATATATATAAAAAAACTTGACATGTGATATCGTGAGATATTATCTTATAATCCAACATGTCAACACAGAATGCTTTGTGCTTTTATTTTTTTATTTAAAAAATATAAAATTAAAAATTAATTTTCTATCATACTATTTATGTTTTTATTTTTTATTTTAAAAAATATAAAAATAAAAAATAAAACTTGACACATGGCATTACGAGAGATTATTTTATAATTCTATATATCAATATAGAATGCCATCTTTAATACCCATGTATCGCTTTACTATTATTATTACAAGCTTTGGAGGTGTGTTGGCGGCGGGATAGGAGAATGGCAAAGAGTTCTGGTTTTAATGATCGAGATTCTGTTTGCTTTTTATTTTCTTCCCCTTTTTATAATAAAACTAAGTTAAATAATTTAAAATATTTTTTATTTTTTACTATACTATTTATATTTATATTTTTTATTTAAAAATATAAAAAATAAAACTTGATACGTGGTGTTGCAGGATATGGAATACCACCCCTAATATCCGTGTATCATTTTATTATTATTATATATATTTAAAATATTTTTATTTTTTTATCATATTATTTATATTTATATTTTTATTTAAAAATATAAAAAATAAAAAAATAAAACTTGATATGTGGTGTTGCAGAAGATTATTCTATAATCTTATATGTCAACATAGAATGCCATCTCTAATACCCATATATCGTTTTACTATTATTATATAGATTTAAAATATTCTTTATTTTTTTATCATATTATTTATTTTTTTATTTTTTATTTAAAAAATATAAAAATAAAAAATAAAATTTAATGCGTTGCATTGTAAGAGATTATCCTTTAATCTTATGTATCAATACAGAATGCCATCTCTAATACCTGTATATCACTTTATTATTATTATATAGATATTAAAGATTGGTCAAGTGTAATTCTTTTTCTCAAAATCAGGCTACTTTCTATTTTTAAGGGAATTAAGTGATTGTTTCACATTTAGAATGGTTAATGGCTTAAAGAGTGACGTCTATATTTTAGAGAGGGAAGGCCGGTCCAGGCTCGTAATGGTAGGGAAGCAGGAATCTTTCTGTCATCGAGCCCGGCCCGAGGCCCACCAGGTCGGGTCGAATCGGGTCACGATCCAGGCCAGGCCTGTATACATTTGGAGCGGATTTCACTTTTGGGCTGGGCCGGGTATATCTTAACCGGCCCGAGCACTAGCCCATACGGCCCGAAATAAGCCGTACTTAAGGCCCGTGCACGGAATAAACCCTATTGGGTAAGGGTTCCGCTGGCACATGGATTTGGTTCCGGGGAAATCGTCTGAGGGTTTCTCGCGCCTCTCTCCAGGTCTCTATCTGCTCTATCTTATTTTCCCGTTTCTTTCTCTTTCAAAACAGTGCTGATCAGGGTTTTCGTCTGACTTTTCTGGATTTGCTGCGTTTTTTCCTGTGTTTTCTGGGATTTTGAAACCCTCACCGGAGGAAAATTTTTTATTTGTATTTTGTATTTGGTCTAGGGTTGACGATCCGTTACTCAGATTTCTTCAATCTGTTGTAGTTACGTAGGATCGAGGCTGTACGGGTTTTCGTCTTTGGGAAGCCCCAAGAAAATTTTTGGCCGGGCTGGGGTAGGGGTGTGGCCGGCTCAGTTCCAACCCTACCTGTGAATTGTGTCTTTTTGTTATCGTAGATCATGATTCCAGTCATTGGACTCAAATCTTTTAACTAATGGAAGAGTCAGAATTTGTTTTCTTGATTTGCAATAAATGTGCCCATATAGATTGTTAAGATGGTGAAACCAGTTAGAACAACCCAAGAATTATGACTTCTATAGCTGTGCATCATGATATATGGAACATTATAGTTTTGTTAAATTTTTTTGGTTTATAATAAATGTATCCACAATCGGTTGCATTTGAATAGTGAAGCCCAATTGGAGTAACCAATTGATAATGGATTCTATTGTGATCAGGGTGAGTGTTGTGGTTGCTTAATCAATGGCTTGTTAGTGCTTCTCATCTGATGATTGTTTTTATTAATTATATATCAACAATTCCAGGTGGACTATTGGTTGTCACCATATCTGATTTAGCCACAAAAGTGTACTATGGGTTGATGTAACTTTTTGTCATTACAACCAAGGTTTTCCATCCTTGAATGTCTTGGTGATATGGTACTCAATACGAGAGAAACCAGGTCCTGAGGCACATCGGGGATCCCAGATCTCTCTAGAGTGGGTCGCCTGAGGCCCTTTTGGTGATGGTGAATTACGACAATTCTATCCTAGAGATGGTCTAACTTTCCAAGTCATCAATTTTATATTTTTTTTATGTTTTTGGACTAAATAGGGACGATGCTCAAACGGACTTAAACCCCTAATTATAACATTGATTTGAGGCAAGGTTCATCATCTTGGTACCGAATCCTATATTGGTACTATCCTGTTACAATGCCGGTATGTGGTTGGTATGGAATGAGACGACGTACTAAGTGTTGGTCCGATATGATACAGCATTCGGTTTGCTACTGACTAGCATGGCAAACCTTGATTTGAGGTGTATGACCATCTTGGTTGTCTAGTCACCAATTCTCATCATTCTTTATCTATGATTTTAGTTCTGTTAGTTTCATTAATTAAAAGAATGATCTGAATGTTGATACGATGAATTATGCTTCTTAGGTGACTGAGTAGTTGTGATGGCGGAGATCTCACGTGAGAGAACCTTGACACATTTGCCAGATCAAGATAATCAAGGCATGCTAGATCTTGTCTTCCATCATAATGGCAACACTCTGCAATCTTGTTTAGTGGTTGGAGAAGAAATTCTGCGATTGCAGGATATGGATCCTGAGACGTCCACCATACGTGGCATGATACGTGGTAAAATGTAAGTAGGTATACCTATTTAAGCTCCATTCACCCTTAAAAGTTCTGATTTTATGAAACACTTCTATTAATTATTATTTATAGTTGATGGTCTCTATATATTGAGATGCAAGCATGCAATTTCTTGCCAGGTGTTACGGCATTGGTTATCTTTCCATTCAAATTTGATGGAAGCATTTTACAGAATACTCTAGCCAAGCATGAAAATGAAAAAAAAAATTTATTTATTAGTTGTGGAATAACTTTCTTTAGTTGAAATTTTGTACATTGTAAATCTCACAACCATGTTTCAATAATCTGTTAATCATTTTTTTGCAGTTTAAAATATTTAAACAAGAAACCATACTATTATGCATGGGCAGAGAGCAGAGAAAAACTTGCTGAAGTATTGGATGAAAAACTTTTTGCAACAGCTGATTCAGAGGTTTGTGACATTTTACTCAGAAATTTTACACACTATGTCGTTCCTTTTTTCTTCCCTTTTGACTTTGTCTTCATACTCTTTAGTTAGGAATAGTAGATTTTTATTTATCCTGTCACCATTATCTGGTGCCTTCAGTTCTAAACTGGACTGGCCACCCATCTTTGAATCGTGCTAGACCTATTTAGTATTGCATCTGGACTAACAGAAGACTGTGATGTGGAGGGGAGGTGGGGTAGATTTTTGTTTCTGCATTACAGGTTTTTCTTGGTTTAGGATGTTGTATGATTCTTAGTCTGCCTAAACCCAAGCAAGAAAAAAATATTTGGCAGCAGTTGACGTAAGATGCTACTCCTCAACTCCTGAGTCTTGACCATAATGAACATCTAAGATGGATTCGCAAAACTGATTTTAGTTAATTGGAATGATGTTTCTTGGTCATGATTATGGCTACAGCTTTGGCACTTTGTTGTTCTGTTACTGTTTAAGATTATCAAGATTGTCATGATGAGCGATAATCTTTGATTGCATATTTTAGTTCAGTCATCCATATGTTGCATCTTTTGGAGTATTACGAACTAATGTTTGTCTTTATGCATTCAGTGGCATTATATGGATCTGAGTACACTGGAATGCCGACTGGTTAATTTGCTTAGTGATGAAAGAAAAGATGCAGCTTGCCGTGTTTCTTCATCATCGATAGGCTCAACGACATGGAGCTCAGAAATGCCTCAAAATATGGAAGCATCTTCCCCAGCTCCTTTCAGAAATACTATTCTAAATACTGATTCTGCTAAAGGGGTATCTAACACAGTTCATAGTTACTCATTGAACACCAATCTTTTTCCCAGCTCAGTGCGTGATAATGGCTTATCTGCCTCTCGCAGTAAGTTGAAAACTGCATGACAATGATTTTTTTAAGTTCTCAGTATTATTCTAACTTTGCAATCACGAAACTTACTTTTGCAGGATATTTACCATATGAACACCATCGTATGGTTGCCAGTGTGTCTCTTGGTTCTGGTGTGAATGCTATACCTTGGCCAGAAGGTAAACTAGGACCTCACATTCCCAAACCGGTGTCCACATCATGTAGTCATGGTACCAGGGATAGTGACTCCAATGATGTTGCTGCGATGTCACCAAAGCAGCATACTGGATGCCACAACAACCATTTGTTAAATAGCATTGGTGATGAAATGAGGCCTATCATGTCTCAGATTCCTTCTTACAGAATTGCTGATAAAGTTCTCGATGCTGGACTTGTTCATCCCAGAAATGTTGTTGAAGCAAATAACGAAGCAGTAGCATCTGAAGAATGCATGGAATCCTGTTTCTATGGTAAGTTTCTAAGCCCTCCATAGCTGGATCTGAGCAGAAATGTGGCAGTTAAAACAAACAAATTTCATCTGGAATCTTCATGTCTCTAATTTAACTTCTTGACTTGAGTTGACAGGTGATATGCATTTGATGCCTGATAGCAAATCTTCTGCTGGAATGTCTGATATACCTGTATCATCATTTGGTTCAAGTGGGAATTCTGGAACAATGAACCCATCATGTTTGGAATATAAGTTGGCAATGAACTCTGGAGGTCTGCATTCTCATTCAGGTCTGCAGACTTTGCAACAGTTGCTACCAGTATCTCAAAAAAGCCTTGTTGAATCACTTCATATGGGTACTCAATCATATCCTTCAGAACAGGGAAATCTAGTTCAGAATAAGCAACTAAATAAGGAATCCCAACAGTCATGTCAATGGTCCAATCTGCTGCAAAAGCCATTTGATCAGCTTCAGCTTTTTCAAAATGCTCAGTATTTTCAGCAGCAACAGGTGTTGACAGATAATGGGACTTTAGGTACCCTGCAGTCAGAAAGCTTTCTAACTGGGCCAGTTCAGATGAACAGTTACATTTTAGCAGGAGAAGTGCCACTGCAACCTCTGAGAGAACAGGATGGAACTGTGCAAAAACAAACTCGATATTCTATTGAGAAACCCACAAGATTTCAGCTTTCTTATTCTAATGGGATGGCAGCTGACTGTCAATCTGAATTTCCACAAGGGAATAGGCTATACCATAAAATACACAAGCTTCTATTTTTATATGAACATGTCATGACTTGTTTGAGTGAAGAAGAAAAATGTGAATTACGTTCTTGCATGGTTATGAAACAGAAAGTTAGGCACATTCTTGATTGTAACAACAATCACTGTACAACACAGTGTGCTAAATATAAGAAGTTATTTGATCATTATAGAGAGTGCCATGAAAGTTTATGTGGTATTTGCGCTCCTGTTAGAATGAGAATGAGAAATGTTTCACAGGGTGCTACCACTGTTACACAGACTCCTTTTCCCACTGTTGATACGGTAGAGTATAAGAAACCTCCATTGAAACGCATGAAGTCAGAGCAGTCTTCTCTCTTATATTCCGTGCAAAGTGAAACTTCTCGGTTATTATCACCAGTCATGGGTTGCACCCATCAATCTCCCCAAGAGGTGCTCCAACCATGCTATGATGTGAGCATGTCTGTTAATAGTATCAAAACATGTACTGAGAGTAGAAAGTCAATATCAGAGGCATGTGCAACTTCCTTTTTGGAGAACCAGGCGAAATCATGTGAGACTAAGTTTGAGGATCCAAAGGTGGCTACTAAGGTACATTCTGGTGTTGAGCCTGTTAGTGCAGCACAGATTGTTTCTCATTGCGAGCAAGATTACGCAGAGGTTCAGATTGAGGCTGCTAAGGTTGAGCAGGAGGCGGAGACTAAGGTTACTGCATCATCAGTTCTCGATGCGATAGGAACAAAGCTGGGAAAGCCAAAGACAAGAGGTCTTTCAGTACTTGATACATTTACTCCTGAAAAAATTAGGGAGCATATCAGGAGTCTTGAGCAATGCACTGGTCAGGTGAGTCGCTAGTCTGATGAAACTAGGTTAAAACTCTACATGCTGGTGAGCTGGAGACTTTTTCCATTTTTAGTTGTAGATATTTTACTTAATAAGAAAGTACATCTCACATTATACATCATAGACATCATAATCTATGCTACATCAGAAAGATACACAGAAACATCATAATTCATATGTACTTGAGATCGTCAAATGAGGGGTGGAATTGGCTGTCAGCGGGATCTAAACAAGAATTGACTGTTTAGGCCAAGCACGAAGGTGCATTAGTCTGTATCCAGTCAAAGATTCCTTAGATACTTGGACCTTGACGGTCCTGTTTGAGTTGATCTTAGTCTTACCCACAATGAAGTTAACCAGATTAAACAAAAATGTGTTCTTACTTTCTAATTTTCATTAGATCTCCATGGCAGGTATAAGCAATAAATCTAAAAGTCTCTTGGCAACCATCTACATTCCCTAGTTGGTTGCAACTGAAGCATCTTCTACCAAACAATAACAATTGCTCTTGCCAATCCACCACCATCCTTGTTTCTCCCATATAACAGCTATTATGCTATTTTGAACTCAAAATCTAGTATATCTTGCTTGAAACCTACTTGATATGATGCACCATGAAAAGTTTCAAGGAGCTTAAAGACTATAGCAATTATATTGCATAGTTGTTCATGATTGCATTTTAAATCTTTAGGTTTATTGTCAATGTTATGTGCCAATGAAATAAACCTTCAAAATGAATAGCGTAATGTATGTTACACAATAATATTTCCATATTATTGTTATGGGTATAGCCTATAGTTCATATGGTCATCATGGTGCTTTTGTGATTGCCATGAGTACAAATCCAGCTTATTATCAAGAATATAAAGTTATAAACTATGATGAGAACTAAAATATAGACTGGCTTATCTATTGCTCAACTCTCTTCAGCATTTTTATGATATTGAATCAATGACTCATTTGAAGTTTTGTTCACTGAAATAGATTCTTCATTATTCCTGCAATTGTGTACATGTAGATTTTCCCTGATGGTGTACTCATTACATTTTCTGGCTTTATGCTACTGTTTCTGAAATTCCTACACTATTTCTTTGCTCACTATCCTCTTCATTTTCTTTCAGAGCAAACGAAATGCAGAAAAGGTTGAAGGGGTGGAACTCTTGGTGGATCAGAATTCGTGCAGCTTGTGTGGGATGGACAAACTTCTTTTTGAACCACCTCCTAGATATTGTGCATCATGTTCTAAGCAAATTAATCCTAAGGGAGTTTACTACTCTTTGAGAAATGCCAACATGACAATTGGAAGTGATGCAAGGATCTCTTTATGTGGCAAATGCTACAATGGTTCTCGTGAGAATGTCAAGATGGATGGACAAGATATTCCAAAGGTTAAGTTGGAGAGGAAATGGAATTATGCTGAAACAGATGCTGAGACTGAATGGGTGTGGACCTATTGTTTTACTATGTTAGTACTATTTGTTATTTGTATAATAAGGCATCCCTAATGTTTTCTTGGTAATGCATTCTTCAGTGGGTCCAATGTGATAAGTGCCAAGCTTGGCAACATCAAATCTGTGCTCTTTTCAATGGCAAAAGGAAGGAGGCACTGCAAGCTGAGTACACTTGTCCAAATTGCTCCTTACGGGAAATAGAAAGTGGTGAACGGGACCCCTTACCACCAAGTATGGTTCCTGGGGCAAAGGACTTGCGAACAACCATGATGAGTGACTATATAGAGCAATGGCTTTTCAGGCGCCTTAAAGAAGAGCGACAAGAAAGGGCAGATAATTTGGGAAAGAAGTTTTATGAGGTAAAATATACATCATCTTGCTCCTTGGTCATTTGTTAAGGTTCCATGGATTATGGATACCTCCTCGCCAGAACTTATTGCGATCTTTTATGTGTTTATGTAAGAGATTAGGGTGACCTTCTAGCATTGTCGCAATGGTTACTATTTGATTCCTTTGCTACTTCAAACTACCTTTGCGTGCAGATATATATCATAACTTAGGTGCAAGTATTTGATTTTGATTTTTTTTTTTTTGAAAAAATGAGATTTGCAATTGGACATGTTTGGTTGGTAGAAAATAACACCTTGCAATACTTGGCTTTTTTTTCTGGACTATTTTGGTTGACGTATATAACATTTCTACTACTTAGACATGACCAGGGACTCTCCACAGTCATGCTAAGGATTTGGCTTAAAGAAGGCTCACCATGAGATACTTGTCTGGTTGAAATGCTAGCTTGAATATTGTATGGGTGGCAAGCAACATTGAATTAGATTATGGTTTTTAAAAGGTCATAAAATTATTGGCTTATAATTAGATGTTTTGAGAATGTAGTCAATTAAACATCAAACTGCAGCCATTCTCAAGATATGATGAGACGTTATAATGTAGAAATGATCACTATTTCATAATTCAGCATTACAACTGCCACTGTCAGCTTCCACAACACACTGGATTTGTCCCGTCCTTAGCTTTGGTAGCTATATATGCATGTATATGTTTACATGCAGATAGATGTAGATTTATGTATGTCTGTATGAATGTGTATATAAGTGTAGACATGTACATATTATTTTAATACATGTTAAAGGTTTTAATTCAAGAAGCCACCTATTGATCATGGTCTTTACTCTTCACATATTAAACTTATATAAATTGAAAATCAAAAGATGTTAATGCTTATATCACCAAAAAGCATGGTCTTCTATCATTTTCACTGTACACTTGTATACCTCATTGATACATCGATTAGAGACCATGAAAACATGTGATTTTTGGTTTTGTATGCATTTTAGTGCTTTGGATCTCAAGCGACGATGTGGATCCTCAATTTATATGCCCCATTATTGATATTGGGCATAAGAGAATAAGATACCTTCTCCTTGTGTATGTATATGTATATATCTATATATATGTATATATCTATATATACGTATGTATATATGTATATATGTATGCATGTATGTATATTTACTAATTTTGAGAGATGAATATTCTTATTCTATATTATTAAATAAGAGATGAATATGCCATTCTAAATTTTGTCTGTCAAAATTTGTGACCAAAATACCCTTAGTTCCTCTATTCACAACTATCTATGAAAAAAATATGAAGTTAGATGTTTAATCCATGTGCACATCTTTATTCTATATTATTAAAGGAGAGATGAATATGCCATTCTAAATTCTCTATCAAATTTTCACAAATATCTTTGAAAAATATAAGTTAGATATTTAATCCATGTGCACATCTTTACTTATTTCTGCACATCTATCTCACATCTGCATAGTTTCTCTTAGACATCCAAACTAATTGGACTTTTTTTAAAAAACCTCTACCTGTCTCTCATCTACATCCCCAACCGATCTGACTCTTTTTTAAATTTAGAGGTTTTTCCTGTAATCCATGCATCTTATCTTTCTTATTCTTTAATTTTGTAAATTCTTTTTTTATGTTTTTTAACATTCATTTCACGTGTCTGGTATGTATGTATGTATGACATGAACCTGTGCAACTTCTCTCTTAGGTTACCTCCCATATTTCTGAATTTGATGTTATAATGCAAGAACTACATAAATTGAATATCAACATGGTTTCAAAACCAAGAAATAGTATGCGTGGACTGGGGTTGATTGTAATTTACATTATCATACCAGGTACCAGGAGCCGAGGGTCTTACTGTTAGAGTGGTGTCATCAGTTGACAAGACATTGGAAGTGAAACAATATTTTCATGAGGTTTTTAAAGAAGAAAAGTACCCTGCAGAATTCCCTTATAAATCAAAGGTATAGATCCTGAAGCACTAATCCTTTTATATGTTTTCTTTGTATGCAAGTTGCTATTGTTATCATGTAGATCGGATAGATTAATAGTGCTTATTGATAAGCCATACCAAGCTTATTCCTTTTTTTTTTTTTTTTTCAAAAAAAATTTCAGGCTATTCTATTGTTCCAGAAGATTGAAGGTGCAGATGTTTGTCTCTTTGGCATGTATGTTCAAGAATATGGATCTGAATGTGCACGCCCAAACCAAAGGCATGTGTGCCTTTCATATATAGATTCTGTCAGATATTTCAGGCCTGAAATAAAAGCTGTAACTGGGGAGGCGTTGCGGACCTTTGTTTATCATGAAATTCTGGTATGAATAGATTATTCTTTTAGAGCCTTGCAAATCTACACTGCAACTGTTCTTTTATCCATTCTATTAGAAGAGAAGAGTTTATGTGAAAAAGAAGACTGATATAATCTTCATGTATTTCTCGTCAGATAGGATACCTTGATTACTGCAAGAAACGTGGGTTTACTAGCTGCTATATATGGGCCTGTCCATCTCGGAAGCGGGATGATTATATTCTGTACTGTCATCCTACCACACAGAAGATGCCAAAATCTGATAAACTTCGGGAATGGTGAGCCTCAAACATGTAAACACATGGCTGTAGGCTTAGTTTCTTGTGGTCCTGTTTGGCTTAACCTAATTCCCATCACCTTCAGGTACCATACAATGATAAAGAAGGCTACAAAGCAGAAAGTTGTTATGGAGCACTCTAATTTATATGACCATTTTCTTATACCTGCCAGTGGACGTAAGGCCAAATTTACGGCAGCTCGTTTGCCATATTTTGATAGTGATTACTGGCCAGGAGAAGCAGAGATACTCCTGCAGAAAGGAGATGAGAGTGTTTCACAAAAGAAAGGGGAAAGGGTGCTGAGGGCTTTCGGACGTGATTCTTCAATTGGAAACCCCAAGGATATTCTTCTGATGCACCGAGTAAATTTTTCCCCTTAAATCCTCAAGTTTCTGTTTGTTATTGCTTCAATTTGTAGGTTCATTTCAAGTGTGCTGTTCTAAATTTTATTGGTTGTGGCTGTTGCTCATCTTGTTGTTAAGAGGTTTACAACAGCAAATTCAGCTTTTATTCCCTCAGGATTATATAATAATTAATGTCTACAACCATGAATAACAAGGCTTATCCAATTTCATTATGCTGTCTTAGCAAGCGCTGCATCATTTATCAGCCAAGCCTTTCAAAATCAAATTCCTATTTAGGTTTCGTCAACTCTTCCCTTTTCTTTTGTATGCACAAATCTGGGTCCACCTTTGTTGCTGCAATTTCCTTTAACTTCATTACAGATTTTCATTCCATGTCAGGTTGTGTTCCATCATTGTATCCTTTATCGGGGTCATTTCTTGGTGAATGTGCATTACTATTTGTGAGACCTGATTTTCTTTTTTGAACTTGGAGGATATAGTGCAATAGATTTCCATTTTTAGATTCTTATCACTTTCATGTCTTTTTATTGTTTCTGATTACACAATTTTATTACATCTTGTTTCATCAGCTTGGAGAAATCATCCGCCCCATGAAGGAAGACTTCATAATCATCCATCTGCAGCATAATTGTAAGCATTGCTGTCAGCCTATTGTGTCTGGAAAACAATGGGTTTGCACTGTTTGTAAAAACTTACAACTTTGTGAAGGGTAAGTATATTTTGTATCCTCATGCTTTACTCAAAAATTGAAGTTCCATACTCTTGATTTCTTTTTATCTATAATGGCTTTTTAAAAGGAGCTTAAATGAATAAGGTGTGATATTATCAATGCCTAGATATTGTTTGTATAGTCTCTTGAGAGTTGAGACCAATCCTTTTAATCTATTACATGATTATGAACATTAATTTCTCTGTGTGCTGCATTGTCCCAAAGTACGTGGTGTTTTTTGGATTTTTTAACTGAATTTTCATGATCTTAAATAGTTCATTACATGATTACATGGTTTAATAAAAAATCAAGTATTTGGGATGTAGTTTTCAGAATTGACAATTGCATTAGCTTTCATACTTACCCATGTATTTGAACTTTGAAGGTAGACAAATAAGATGAGAAAGGGAAGCCATCGGAAGCTGTTGTGGATGATAGAGTGGGGAGATGGTGGTGGCATTAATATTGTAATCAGGTGCTTGTGTGATAATTCTGCCAAGGAGTGGCTTTACTATTAAGCTTAAGCCTAGGTGTAGGTCTGGCTAATAGAGCTTGGATCATCAAACACTAGGCATCCACCATCTTCGTCTTTGAAGTATCAACCAAAGTCGTCACTCGATTGCTTAAGAAGATGATGTGGATGAGGATGCCTCAAGAGGGGTGTTTGAAGAGTATATGTACGCTTCCAAGAGGAAGCAGAGACAAGCTGCAATTAGTTTATATGCCCAGGCATCCACCATCTTCGTCTTTTAAGTATAAACCAAAGTCATCACTCGAGTAATGTTCCTTTTTTTCCTAATAGAACTATGCTAGGAGAAAACCTGGCCAAAATTGGGTCGGTGGGTTGGGGTTTTGGGGTGGCGGGGGTTGTCAAACCTAGGTTATTGGTATCCAACTGCCAATGACTTTACCCACTGTACTAATTGGCACTTTTAATAAGTAGAATCATGTATTGCATTACAATTAGGACTCCCTCAAGATGCCTATAGTGTCCTCAGGTTCAGGAACCTGTTTTGTGCTATTTGTGAACTCAGGTTTTATTGGCCTGGGCTTCTTTTCAAGATTACATCAAATCATCAATCCTTGTAGCTTTGTAGCTTTCTAAAGCTTACTGGTGATCAATTTTGAAATATTTTTCCAAGATTCATTTCTTTTTCTTTTTATGTTTAACTAATGTTTGGCATGTGCTAAGAACTTGGGATAAAGATAAATAGCTGTGATCCATGGATGACAGGGATCTTCCTTCTTTTTATATTATATTATGACCAGACTTCTTTAGGAGATTAGGCATGTTTTTTGGAATTTGTGACTTTAAAGTATTAGTTCATTTGAACTATTTAAACCCTTCTTCTTAAGGTAGAAAGAATAGCAAGAAAATGTGTCTTGGGAGGAAACTATGGCAAAACAAAAATAAAATGCCAGTTGGTGGGAGGCACTCAGTTAATTGGTATTGAGACACTGATAAACATTCTAAGTGCAAAGAGAAAAAAATGCAGCTACAAAAGTGCAGCAACTAACAAAAGAAAAATCTAGTAATTAAAAGTTTATCCCATTAAACAGCAGAGTTGTGCAGTCATAGTATAATGTGTAGTAAATTTTAGACTGGCAATGAACTGCTAAGGGCAAAAATTCATTAACTTGGCAAAAGTATGAGAGATTGACATTGAAGACCAGAAGATCAAGAATAGAGGGAATCAGTTAAAAATTATTGGCAGCACCTTGATGATTTGGCAAAATCCAGAAAAATTTTAGAGGGCCATTGCGTAATTGTAAAATTTCTAAGACTCCTGATCAAGGTTCGCTGTACCAGTACCGGACGGCGTGCCGGTCCCGGATCGGTACGGTACCGGTACCGACACACAGTATGCCTGAGCGTACCGGTCCGGTATCGGTACACAATATTTTTTTCGATTTTCAAATTTTTTTGGATTTTTGAAGTTAATAATTGATAAATACAACTTCAATATGGTATTATATTGCATATTATTGATATATTTGGGTTCAATTTGGAGTTAGATTGTGGTACAAAGACTCTTAATAGCCATATGTTGCAATCGAATCAGTTTCATGCAGAAGAAAATGGGTTTGGAAGATTCAGAACACATCATAAAGCCCTCAACCATTTAACTTGATTAAAATTAGGGTGGTAAAACACCTGAACTCTCTCCTATTTGACTTATTTATGAAAAGCCTTGCTCCAATTGTGATCCTATATGATATCGCATATAACAGTTTAAGCTTCCAGCATCACAATATTATGCAACAAAAGTTATTCAATTTTATGATTCCACTATAAGAATTTCTTCATTAGCTCTGAGACATACATACCACTACTAGCATCACAAGATTTATGATATTGATACAACCAGATATTATTCAATTTTATGATGCCATTTTGAATTACTAATTGAAATATTAGATATCGCTCATGCTTCTTTTTTAATCATAAATGCTGAGTGTTGTGTGATTATAATACTGAGATTTTTATTTTAAAATCTTGTTGAGGCCTCTAAACTATCTGTTACAACTGCGATTAATTATTGTGGAAACGAATACTTAAAACGGTATGAATGCACCGGGTTAAATGAGCAAGGAGTCATGGTACCAAACAGGGAGAAGGGTAATGGTAAATGCTTAGTAATTGTTGGGGCGGGGAATCTCTATTACTAGTTATTAGAGGTTCAAAATTTCTTTCAGGTTCCTCTCAAGTTCTCAGAATGCTTCCCTAGGCATTTCCATCTGTTTGGTGATGAAAAATCAAATCAAATTCATCTTACGAGTTGGATTCCGGTGAACTATTACATGGTACAAGTTTTACAATCTCGGTACCGGATCTTATACTGACACCATTCTATTATAATACCGATATATAAATAATCATTATATTATTATCATAATAAATGATGAAGTCTATTTAAAGTGATCAAATTTTTATAGATATTTTATATTCATTATCATAATAAATAAGATCCGGTATATAATCATTATCATAATAATAGACTTCATCATTTATTTCTATAAGATCCGGTATATAATCTTATTTATTATGATATTTTATAGATATTTCTCAATATCTGATGAAGTCTATTTAAAGTGATCAAAATTTTTCATAATTCATGTTTCTTGTTCTAGTTCGATAGGAAGACACATAATCACATGGTATCGAAATCAATCAATATAATGCATAATGAAATTAATATGTTCAATCATGCTTCATCATAATATTTCAAAATAAGATATTTTTCATAACAAAATATCATTCATCCAATTCATACATCATTTCATAAATCATGTCAGAAAAATATATTATAATTTATCGATAAATCTAGAAAAAGTAAAGTATTACTTACCTCATACGTATTTCAATAAATCTACATAATTCTAAAAATTTTCTTCTAAAATTCTTTGTTCATAGATCATATCACGATATCCCATGATCAAACATCCACAACCCTATATAGGATCAATTTCAATAATTAGAAAGGACATAAATAATTAAGAAAGATAAAATTGATGGATACCGGCATCCTATGGTCGAGATTGATCCAGTCATCTAATTTCATTTGGTCAAAATCCAATTAGGACATAGGTGATTTAAAGTTTGACTATCGTACCAAATCCGATTTTTAAAGTGATAGGGTCGAGATTTTTTCATTGAGTTCATAAATCAAGTAGAGAGAGAAAGTCAGAGGAGAGAGAATTCATGAGGTACAATCTAAATTGATCAGTTGACATGGTCTAACATCTCGATTGGTCCAATTAAAATAATCTAATCAAGTCATGGTTAAACCAGTATACAGATAATTCAGAATAAAATTATGGATGATCAAATCTAATGGTTCATGATCTGATCAAGATGCTGGTATACTGCTCGACGACCACGGATCAGGATGCTTTCACTAGAATCATTCAAACTCATCATTACTCTTCTCATAATTCTAGAAAATCCTAGGAGATAATCTAGAGAGAGTGGAGAGAGAAATTAGAGAGGGAGGAAAGGAGAGAATAGAGGAGAGTCTTTTTTTTTTCTTTTTATTATTATTTTTTCTTTTTTTCTTTTCTTTCTTTCTCTTTTTTTCTTTTCTTTTCTTCTTTTTCTTTCTTTTCTTTTCTTTTTTTCTTTCTTCCTTCTTCTTCCTTCGTTTCAGCAAAACAGGGGATCTTTGAGTCCCCTTCATCGTCCCTGACTCCAAAGGAGCCGAGGTGCGGCACACGGCGGTGAGGTCATAGATCTCCGGTCTGACGAACAACGGTGACGGACGACGCCGAAATCAAATCAAACACGGAAGGGAAAATAGGGCATGCTTGAAATCTGATTTTCTTGCCAAAATCAACAAATAAACCAGCTGAAATCTATCTTAATAATCAAAGGAACTTGATGAAGGGCTTCCTTAAGGGGTTTTTACCTGATTCTCCATGATGCTCAGTCTATGATTCGTCGAACACGGTGATGATAATTTGAAACAAAAAAGACGAATGGAGAGAGGAAGACGGCGAGAGAGAAAGGGAGAGAGGCTGTGGGTGGTTGCCGGAGCAGTGGGTGGTTGTCGGAGCCAGTGGGATTCAAAAGAGAGGGTGGGCCCCTCTTTAAAGAGCTCTGGGGGAGGAGTTTGAGTCCTCCCCGAATTCCTTCTCCGCGGGTGAAGGTTTCACGGAAGAGGCTTTCCAGTGGAAGTCCAATGCCCACCTAGCACGTGGACGTGCTGTGCACGTGCTGGTCCAAATTTTTTTTTTTTTTAATTTGCTGCTTTGATATCTGTGCTGGTGGGGGTTGGGGTCAAGCGGGTTTGGCCCGATTGGGCTGGGGCATCACATTGTTCCTCCTAAAAGAAATTTCATCTCGAAATTTTTTATTAAAGATTTTCGAATTTTACAGTTTCATAATCATGATCTCATTTCTTATAAGAATAAAGTTCAATATCTCATGATTTGACTCTTCTTATAGATGACCGAAATCGAACTCGTCTCTTGTAAATGGAAGAAAATTAATATTTTAATTTTAAATAAGAATTTTATTATTATATTTTTTTTCTATCAAAATATCAATTGCTCTTAATTAATCAACTCATCACAAAATAGGAGAACATACTACTATGAGTCACAGTGATATCCAAATCAGTCGAGATTCAAAAATATTCTCATTCATGCTTTCAAAAGTTAAAGATTCACCATTCTAATCTCATCCTCAAATTTTTTAATATTTTAATTCTCTATGCAACTTCATCATTAAATCATTTCATAAGAAAAAGATCAATATACCGCCAATGTTGATCATAATCAAAATCATTATTTTTGGTAATCGAAAATAGTTTCTCAATTCTAGATAAGGATATCAAATTTCTTGCCAAAATCTTTAACTAATGATTTGATCAATTTATCATAAGATCATAAACAATTTTTACCATACTCTTCGTAGATAAACAATTGAGTTTAAAAATCTAAGATTAAAATCAATGTTCAATAAACAATCTTAAATTCTTATAAATAAATAGAGAAGTATAAAATTCAATTCTAGGATAAAAAAAATCTCTCTAAATATTCTAAATCTAAAATCAAAAATCAAGGATCCACTCATTCTAGAATTAGGATACTAAATATTTTCTTAACATAGTAGATAGAAGCACTACTTTAGAAAATCACATTAAGGATATCCAAAATAATTCAGAATTTTAAAAATATTATTCTTTCTAATATCAATGAATTTTTGTATCAAATTATATCATCTATCAGAATTCTTTAACTCAAAGAATCAACATTCCTGACTTAAAATAATCTAGATCACCATGCTTCCGCTGTGCACTCTGTTTTAACAATCAAAATTTTTTAGGTTCACCAAAAAAAAATTTTGATCAAATTATTTTTTTAATTTTAAATTTTAATTGAAGTTAAAGATTAACTTCTGATTCTCATTTCTACTTTTGCTGGTGTCTAATAATCTTGATTAACCTTTGAGTCCAATATCACATTCAAAATCATTATATAGGTTACTATAATCCAATATGAATCAAATCTTAATTCTCGTATCAATTCATTTAGATAATTTCAAATCAAAATCCTATAAGTGAAATCAATAAGAAAATCCTTCGATGCTCCATCAAGTTAGGACATAATCAGAATATATAAAAATTTTAAATCATTATCTTTTTTAAAGTTTCTATCATCAAGATCCTTAATATCTATCAAGTATCTTTTCATAACAATCATACAAACCTAAAAAAAAAATTAAATCTTCATTTAATAGTAGATTCAATCAGGACCTTATTAACAAAAGCAAAGGAACTCCATATCAATTCCTAAATCCATAATTTTAAATTGCAAATTCACATGAGCCCCATAATCTCAAATACATATAAATCGGATCTTATATCTTAATCTAAAGATAGCAGTTTTCACTAACAACCTCAACAACAATATCAGAAAATCTATCAATTTAGATACGAAATCTTTAAATTGAAATTTCATACATATCATATAGTCTCCAAGAGACACAAATAAGATCTATTATTTAGATCCAAGGATGATAATCAAAGATTCTAGCACAATGAATATCCTACAATCTCATAATCGATTTCATCAATACGAAATATACTTCTTTATAATATCCACAACTATATGTTTATACGCAAGCTTCATACATGATCAACATTCTGATATAAATTTCAAAAAAAATTTTTGTTGCAATCAAATATTATAAAAGATATTCTTAGTCCAATATGAAATAACTTATTATTAATGAATCTTTATCTTGCCAATAATTGATTTCAAAATCAAGAACAACATCACAGTGTTCTTCCAAATCAAATTTTTGAACTTGCAATTCATTTAAACAAATTAATGATCGACTTAATAATAGTATTACACAATAACATTTCAAAATCAATCATCATACAATTACTTTGGATCAAATCTAACAATCATAACATGATCCTTAGATTGTCCATCATATTTCAAACTCTACGTGTCATAATCTCTTATGGTCCTTTCATACGTAATTTCAATATTTAAGCAAAAATCATAAAATTTCTCTCACTACAATCATCAAAGATCTACATCATAATGATCCTAATGTCTATCCACTTACACTCATTCTATATCTAATTCTATGTATCATAATTTATCCACTTATGCTCTGATATCACTTTAATTGTTACGCCCTCGACTTAAGCTTGTGAGCCGAAGATCATGGCAACCGTCGCATACTCATAAGGAACTCTTCTCACAAACATGCAAGACATCTTATCAGGCTATCATAAAACAACAGCAGAATAATTAGTCAATAATTTAAATAAAAAATATAACAATCCAAATTTCAATTTTAATATCTCAATAAATTCAATAATATTTAATAGGTCTTACATCAAATTCAATAAGACTTTCAATTTAAAATAAAAGTATGGAGGTTCTGCCTCTAATCACTCTTCCATTCATATCTTGTATCATCTTAATTTTTCAACATCTGTAAAAATAATAAAATAGGAGGTAAATAATGATCATTTTAAATAGACTTCATCAGGTATTAAAGTAAATAATCATTTATTAGAAAATAAGCATATAGAGTTCATCAATTTGAAATCAATTTCAATTATGCAATATAGTTCATGCTAAATTCATTTTTTTTCAAAAATTTGAGTTTCTTTCGAGATTTCAATTTCTTTCATTTTCAAATTTTTTTCATCAACCATGAGCTATGACCACATTTTCTCCGTGACAGGGTCATAATACCGCATATCATCTTGCGGTGGGCTGCGAATTATCTGGCAGCAAAATCTCTTTGGAACCGCTGGTCTTGCTGGCGGTTTGTCGCTGGTCTCACTAGCGACATATCGCTGGTCTCGCTGGCGACATAAATTCTCAGGACAAATCAATTGCCATCGTATTTGCCCCCATTGGTGGGGTCTTTTACATAGTCAGATTGTTAGTTCATATTATTCTTATATCAAAATTTTTCATAATTTATATTTTTTGTTTTAGTTCGATAGGAATACATATAATCACATGGTATCAAAATCAATCGATATAATGCATAATAAAATTAATATATTCAATCATGTTTCATTATAATATTTTAAAATAAGATATTTTTCATAATAAAATATCATTCATCCAATTCATACATTATTTTACAAATCATGTCAGAAAAATATATTATAATTTGCCGATAAATCTAGAAAAAATAAAGCATTACTTCATATGCATTCCAATAAATCTACATAATTTTAGAAATTTTTTTTCAAAATTCTTTGTTCATAGATCATATTGCGAGATCTCATTATCAAACATCCACAATCCTATACAGGATCAATTTCAATAATTAAAAGGACATGAATAATTAAGAAAGAATTGATGGATACCCGCATCTTATAGTCCAGATTGGTCTAATCATCTAATTTTATCTGGTCAAAATTCAATTAGGACATAGATGGTTCAAAGTTTGGCTATCATACCAAATCAGATTTTCAAAATGATAGGGTCGAGATTCTTTCGTTGAGTTCATAAATCAAGTAGAGAGAGAAAGTCAGAGAAAAGAATTCATGAGGTACAATCCAAATTGATCAGGTGACACGATCTAATATCTCGATTGATCCAATCAAAATAATCTAATCAAGTCATAGTTAAACCAGTATATAGATAATTCAGAATAAAATCATGGATGATCAAATCTCGTGGTTCATGGTCTGATCAAGATGCTGGCATACTGTTCGACAATCACGGATCAGGATGCTTTCATTAGAATCATTCAAACTCATCATCACTCTTTTCATAATTCTAGAAAATCCTAAGAGAGAGAAAGTGGAGAGAAAGAGAGGAAAGGAGAGAGAGTCTTTTTTTTTTATTATTATTTTTTCTTTTTTTCTTTTCTTTCTCTCTTTTTTTTCCTTTTTTTTTCTTCTTTTTCTTTCTTTTCTCTTCTTTTCTCTTTCTTCCTTCTTCTTCTTCCTTTGTTTTAGCAAAACAGGGGATCTTTGAGTCCCCTTCATCTTCCTCGACACCAAAGGAGTCTTGTCGAGGAAGATGGCCGGAGGTGCGGCACACGGTGGCGAGGTCATAGATCTCCGATCCGACGAACAATGGCGACGGACGACGCCGGAATCAAATCAAACACGGAAGAGAAAACAGGGCATGTTTGAAATCTGATTTTCTTGCCAAAATCAACAAATAAACCAGTTGAAATTCATCTTAATAATCAAAGGAACTTGATAAAGGGCTTCCTTGAGGGGTTTTTACCTGATTCTCGATGATGCTCAGCCCATGATTTGTCGAACACGGTGATGATAATCCGAAACAAAAGAGACGAATAGAGAGAGGAAGACGGTGAGAGAGAAAGGGAGATCGGCTGTGGGTGGTTGCCAGAGCCAGTGGGGTTCAAAAGGGAGGGTCGGCCCCTCTTTAAAGAGCTCCGGGGGAGGAGTTTGAGTCCTCCCCGAATTCCTTCTCCGTGGGCGAAGGTTTCACGGAAGAGGCTTCCCAGCGGAAGTCCAATTCCCACTCAGCACATGCACAGCATGTGCTGGTCCAAATATTTTTTTTTTAATTTGCTGCTTTGATATCTGTGCTGGTGGGGGTTCGGGTCAAGTGGGTTATGCCCGGTTGGGCTGGGGCATCACACTGTGCATAAGGGAAGGATCATGTTGCTAAGCATATATTTCCCGATCTTTGACAAGGTTCATATCTTCTGGGCTGTTGCATGTTGTACTCAGAAAAGTGATGCACAGCATAGTATTTTCATTTTGTAACTGATTAATATTTGCAGGATGCATGATGAGACTTTGTGTTAGATTTTTGCCTTAATAGATTACTTTTGATGTTTGAACAAGTTGTGTCACCTCAATCTATTATTCTTGATGTTTCCTGAAGCCTTTGTTCAATGAGATAGTGTTTCCATATGGGCAATGAAATAGTGATTCTCATCATACCTTTCTAATATTTGCCATCTGAGGTTTTTTGAGTGTTAGAACCATCACTCCTGAAATGCAGTTAAACTGTATCTTACAGTTTATAACCTAGGGAATTAATTGCAGTCTTTCCATCTATTTCATTTTTGTATCAGGCTCATGCTTAACAGTTCTTGTAATTGATTTTATTTCACTCAGGTGCCATTGCATAGAGCAGAGTCTTGAAAAGAAGGATAGGCACCCTGTTACTGCAAGAGAAAAACACTTGTTTGAATTAGTGAGTACCTAAATGCCATTTTGTCTTGTAATTGCATCTGCTCTAGTTTTCTAATTCTGCATGATTATTTCAGGTTGAGGTGGAAAAGGCTCGTGCAGATACAAATGATAAAGATGCAATAATACAGAGTGAATTTTTTGACACTAGAACTGTGTTTTTGAGTCTTTGTCAAAGCAACCAATACCAATTTGATACCCTCCGTCGGGCAAAACATTCAACAATGGTGATCCTTTATCACCTGCATACTCCGACTGCAGCTGCTCTTGCATCCTCATGCACTGTCTGTCATTGTGATGTGGATACAGCTCGGAGCTGGCATTGCATGACCTGCCCTGATTACGGTTTATGTGATTCCTGCTATCAGCGGGAAGGAGCTGCCTGCCATGATCATAAACTGATAAGTCATGCCACCAAGGCTGACAATGGCATGCTCCAGAAGAAAAGGGCCCAGCAAAAGCTAGCTTTGCAGGTATTATATTTATGTTACTATATTGCAATAAATCTGGCTTCTAAGATATATATAATCTTAAGGCACTCCCCTGATTTGTTTCCCTTGAGCAGGGAACAAAAATTGGTTGTGAACAGGGCTGTTCTGTTCTTCCCATTTTTTTTTATCTTTTTTAATAATTTTTTGATGCTTGAAGCCTTAAAGGGTGCCTTTTAGCTTTCAATATAGGATTTTGATGGTTCATCATTTGCGGAAAGTAACACAAGTTATTTGTTTTACCTAGATAAAATAGCTGATAATTAATTTGTTTTTGGACCAAAACATAAGTATTCTCAATCACAAGTGAGATTACATGTTGGGCGAATATCAAAATATGAAACTGCATAATTAAAGAAGAGACATTCAGATATTTCTGATATTTCTTGTTTGGAAGAGTTGAAATTGAAATTCGATGTTCAGCTATGCTGCTGTTGTATATTTACATTTGATGCATCTTTGTATGTCATTTCTGCAATATTATTATCCATTTTATGTGTTGTCAAATCTAAGTGCAAATTGAAATATTGATCTTGCTGATAAATCTATGCATCTGCATGTTTGGATTCTCTCCAAAATTGTTCGGAACTAAAGCCTCTATACTCCTGCTTTGAAACATTGTAGATATATATTAAAGAAAATTGAAATAAAAATAGAACGACGTAGATCTTTAAAACAAAAGTTTTCTTTCAATCATTTCTTCTAGGTTTAGATTTAAAATATATGCTCATGACAAGATATTATGGCACATGATGCTCAACATAAACATGCATGTAACATAAATATGCATGGACACCTGGTCGCAATTCGTTTCTGCCCTAGCCCCTATTTTAAACCTTGTCTAATTTTGTACATACCTCGCATGTAAGCATACTTTTTAACCATATTTAAGAACAGTTTGCCTCAGTCTGGGTAATACAGCCAGGAAAAAAAGAAAATCCATAGGTGAAACCCTACTGCCCTTGCATATATATAGAAGTGCTATTGCCTTGAATTTGTTATTCAATCTTTTCAACAGCCTGTTCTACTTTGGATGCTTAGAATTTCATAATATTATTACGGTTGCATCATGGGAGATCTTTTTTCTGTGAAGTGTAGAAGACAGTAATGTGGTCTCCTAACAATGCATTTTGTTTCTGAGCAGAATTTGCTTAATGGCTTGCTGCATGCCTCGACTTGCCGTGAGCCTCATTGCTCATATCCATCTTGTTACAAAATCAAACGGCTCTTCCAGCATGCTAAGGAATGCAAGACCAGAGCCAGTGGAGGTTGCATACCCTGCAAAACGGTTTGGTATCTTCTCCAAGGACATGTGCGCATTTGCAACAAGTTGGAATGCCGTGTTCCACGTTGCAGGTATGTTGTGTTTCAGTTCCTGATTTGCTGCCTTCTTGTGAACTCTTTTTCTGGTGAATTGACTGATGTTTTCTTATAATTTTAGGGATCTGAAGGATCACATGAGGAAGAAACAACAGCAAGAGAGGAACCAGGCACCAAGACGGTGAGGCTTCTGAGATCGGTGGTTGACGAAGCTTGCAGTTTAAAGTTTTTATTAGTGAGGATTAAGTGGAGATTCCAGATTGTCATTTGACTTGAAATCCCTGGAGAGGCCGTTTCAGTCAAGTTGTGTTTTCCAGATGGCTGAGCCAGCAAGTGAAGACACGCGCTAGTGACTAGGTCTCACCGGATGTCTGGAGTCGTGGATAGTGAAACAGCCTGAAATTGAGGTTAATTTAACCAATTGTGCAGATATTTTAGTACAGCAATGGAAGCTTTTTCATGGACTAAATCATAAACCTAGAGCATGAGAATGAATGTAGAGGAAGAGACGGCAGAGAGGTCTTTCAGCTTTCAAAATTATACAGCAAATTGTACAGATTAGTTCTTATAGCATAGGCGGTTGCATTGTAGCATTCTTTTTGTATGACCAATAAATTGAGGGGTTATTTATAGTATTTAAATAAAAAGGGAAAATCATTTGATGCAACCAGACCTGTTGAGTCTTGGACTCCCATTATTGGACTTGCAAGTGATATTAATAGGTAATGTTTTAACTTTTGTGGTCGATCTTCAAATTGTCGTTGTGCATCTGGGGAGAAGGTATCAGTATCCATCTTTGCAAGGCATCTATGGAAATCATTGTTATGGATGATAATGTACGTTTGCTGATGTTTATTCTTTATAATAAATTTATATGTTAATGTGATGCATGTCCTGGCCGTAGATGAAAAATTGGATTATATTTTGTAACCGACCCTGTTTGAAGTCATTACGCATTGATTGACTATGGTAAAAGAGAATTGTTACAGGGTAGTGTTACTTCATCTTTGTCCAAAGACTTTATTATTCGAAGTTCACCCTTTTGTTCTATCTATCAAGTTGGTTGTGCATGGCATATTAAATCGAATATTTCATCTACTGTTTCAAAGACTTTCTTATTTGAAGTTTTTACTTTGTTATATTTATGAAGTTGGTTGCATGGCCGCATGCCTGTCAGTTCTTTGGGGACCGTCATATTTGTAGCACTTTATAGCGTTTCTATTTCTCGCAATTTAATAGGGATTACCAAAAAAAAAAATACGGATTGAATCTGGTATACTGATATTGGCAAATTATCTAACAAAGTACATCTAACAAGTATTTTGTTAGATAACTAAAAAAATTTGGGTGTGTTTGGTTATATTTTTGATTTTTAAAAAATATTTTTGATTTTTTTAAATTTTTACTATTGAGTAAAAATAAAAAAGTAAAAAGTATGTTTGGTAACTATGTTGCTATAAAGCAAAAAGTAACGATTAGGGACGGCAAGCGAACAGCTCGATGAGGGAGAAAGTTCAGAAAGGGAGGGAGAAGGAGATGGGGAGGTGACGAGTTCGACGAAGGAGAAAGATTCGGATTTTTTACTTTTTGGTTTGACATTTTAGATCTGCGGAAGTAAAAAAAAAAAAAAATAATTTTTAGAAAGTAAAAATTTTTACTTTGTATATAAATAATTATTTTAATTTTTTTGATTTTAATTTTTTACTTTTTCATGATATTATCAAATATTATTTTTTAATTTTTATTTTTTAAAAATTAAAAATAAAAAAATATTTTTTTAATGACTAACCAAATGCACCCTTAGTGTATCGAATTCCATCCATATTTTTTAAATCTCAACAAGACTGTAAATTCAAATATGATGGGTTCCTCATAATCGGCGCGCACGCAGCAGGTTTAGAAAGTTTGCTCTAAGAGATGTGCTACATTCTGTAATTTTATATTTTTATGGCGACATCTGCCAGGAAGCAAATGCTGCAGATTGGTGTACTGATCTTGGTAGACGGTAGAAGCAGAGTTTGGCAGGATATGGCGCCAAATTACTTGCAGTATCGTGTAGTTAGATTTATATGCCATATGGGATGATGTTTATACCAGGTTTACTCATGCACCATGCAATGTGGATTACATAAATATCTCTGATTTACTGCATCAAACCAACTTTTCTAAACGTGTTAGCCATTGTGTGCTTGAGATACAAGATGCAGTATCTGGATGTCACTTAAATATCTACTAATAAATTAAAGCATAACTTGTTCTGATCCAAATAAATCAAAATCTGGAATGAACACAACAAAGCTAAGGCATTAGTGGAAGTGAAACGGCAAGCCTAGTCACCTTCAGACTAGTTCAGTGCACCAACAAGAGCTGAAGTTTTCCTTTCGAACGATTCTTCTTTTTATTCTCCTCCGGTTTTTTTTTTTTTTTTTTTTTTGAAGTCGCTATTGTAAGTAGCTCTGGTATAAATACATCTGTAAGCATCTAACATAATAAAAAATAGAGTCGATGGAGATGTCAGCTACAAATGTCCGAAGCACACTTCTAGTATGGTCAGCCATATAGGATTGCACCCAATAAGCCGCACTGTTTTCCTCCTTGAAATTATGCCTATGCAGGCAATGTGGGCTCTATGTAACAAGCCTTCGAGTGTCTACCAGCAGCAGATGATTGCCTTCTGCGAGCTCCATTGTGGAAGACCAAGAAATCACTGTCCTGGAGTCCCCTTCCAACATCACTTTGTAAGCATGCAACCCTCAACTCAGCCTGAGACATCCGTATGAAAAAGCAAAGAACCATGGGTAGCAACCAAACACGTACGAGCTCATGTCGTAGATAATAGATCCGGCTCCACCATATTATCCTATATCCTTCATGCTGTCATCAAAATTGATCTTGAGGAAACTTCAGGCTCTTACAGTAGCATCATCGCCTCGTCGTCTATCTTGGATATTTTCGAAGATCCTTCTATTGCTCGCTATAGTCTCTTGTTTTCATTAACTCGAATTGTGTGGATTTTGGCCTCCACGTTTCTACAAACAAACAAACAAATTAATTAATAAATAATAAGTTCTTTGAGCCATTCAGAAAGCAAAAATATGTCTATACTTCACTGCAAACAATCACACCATATGTGCGGGCGGAGGGGGAAGGTATTTTTTGTGCAATCAGAATGTCAACCCGGGAGAGAGAGAGAGAGACCGTAATAATCAAATCAATGCATGTCGACATGTGGCAATATCTTACGAACATAAGGCCGCTTTGGTAAGTATAGCGGACTAATGTGCGACGATGGAGATAGATGGTGTCATGGTGAGGACACATGCGACCACTCCCCTATGGACTCGAATGCAAGCACGCCCCTTTGCTGATAGCTTGCAGTCTTTATGTCTCTGTTTTTCATATCACAGTTCAGAGGGGAATGTCTCAAGAAAAGAAATTCTTTGTACACTGTATATATATGGTATAAAAAAATACATCACTCTATTTGATTGGACCTTATAATCACTGCTTTCCAGCATATATTTAGTATCTGTAGTTTTATTTTTTTTTAATTTTGAACGATAAAAATATCTCTCTTTTTCTGAAAAAATTATGACATCATATAGCAATATTATGACATTCTATGATGAAATTATGATTTCTTGCACATGGTATTGTAATTTTGATATGAATATTTTCATTATTTAAAAATTTTATAAATTTTTCAATGACGAAAATATATTTTTTTTCTTACGATATTCTATAAAAAAAATTATGATATCTATTGTAGGAAGTCATAATTTCACCGTAGGATGTTATAATATTGCTACAAGATGCCATAATTTTTCAGAAAGAGGGACATTTTCATTACCCAAAATTTCCAAAAAAAAAGTGAAATGGTGAACATTAAATTATAAAAAATTTCTCATATTTACCAATCCCATATTTAGTAAACTCAATAACCGAGAGTGGGAGCCCTGTGCAAAGCTGGCCTTTTCATTTCTTTTGTTTTTTCTCTCCATCCTTTCCTTTTGCGCTGGAATGGCCTCTCTGGAGCAGACCAAACCACATGCAATGGCAGCAGCACTTGCAATGCACTCTTCAGCCTTTAAATGGCAGCATCAATGCAATGCAAGGAAGATGCTGTCATTTGGGCCCTCCTTCAATCATTATAAGGCTGCATAGCATCAGCCTGAGAGCTCCCTAGATACACTAAACACCAGACGACCTCAAACAGGAAGCCTATTCTGAAATCTCAATGCCCATGCGGTGTGTATAGAGTTGTAGGCCAAGTGATAGTTGTCTCTATGGTACAAGGATATCAAAGCTACACGAACTGTCAGGCCAGCCTAAATGCTCAGAAAGCCAGCCTACGATTACATACCCGTACTCAAATCACCAGCCTCCATCCGAAGATTTTCTGCAGTCATGGTTTGCTGTATTTGTAGTACAATCGAGGGAACAAGGTATTCTAGTTAATTTCATACTTAATTAAGCTAATAGTGTTAATAAAAAATATCAGCTCCAGGTGGCTGGTTCTACTGGACCAGCATGACAACTTTTGGCCACCAGCTATAGTCTAGGATCTAGTCGAGGCAATTCAGCTTATGTCAGCGGATTAGTCGGGCTAGCAATTTCAGGTGAGGGATGATCCAATTGATCAACAGGATTGTCTGAAGGCTGTTCAGGGAAAGCAACAGGACTTTATGATGGCTCATCACATAGCTCGTTGAGAACTTCATAAAGTTCTACTAATTCTTCCTGAAATTCATCTCAAGGAGCAGGGTCTGTATCGTAGTATTTCTCGTTAAGGAATGAAAAAAGCTTTGTTTGATACTCTTTCCACTTATTTGACACCAAATGGCTAAAATATATCTCTTTATATAGAGAGTGTTACAACCCTTTAACTACTCTCTACACAAAATACCAAGAGTTATATTTATGAATGACACTTTCATTTTATACATGGAGAGGAATTTTAAGTGTATTTTATAGAAAATACTAAAAGTCATTGCTAATAACAAGATAATATTAATACTTTCTCTTGAAATAAGGTATCTTGGGAACACAAAAAGTTTCTTTGACTAGTAAATAGCATCTCTTGATTCCATGCATAATTAAGTTTATTTATTTCGACACATCCCTTTAAACTTAATTATCTTCTATCTTTCGTACCAAGTAGACTTTTGAATTTGTTGAAAAGATCAACTCCAAGTGATTTAGTGAAAATATCCGCAACTTGATCATGAGTCTTTATATAAATAAGTTTTACATCTTTGTTCTTTACATGCTCTCGGATTGAATGAAAGCGAACATGCATATGTTTGCTCCTTTGATGATAGATCGGATTCTTCCCTAAAGTAATTGCTGACTTGCTATCAATATAAATTTATGTAGCTTCATTTTGATCAAAATTAATCTTCTTTAGCAAGCTCTTTAGCTATATTGCATGACTAACATATGAATATGCCGCAATATATTCAGTTTCACAAGTTGAGAGAGTAATAATCGATTGCTTCTTTGACATCCATAAGAATATCGTATTACCTATGAAAAATATAAATCTGAAAATACTTTTTCGATCATCCAAGTCTCCACTCCAATCACTATCGGAATAGCCTTCAAGTTGAAAATTATTAGAATGAGAATAGAATAAGCCAAGGCTTAGAGTACCTTGAATATAACATAGGATTCTCTTAGCCACCTTCCAATGAGATGATTTTAGTTCCTCTATGAATCGACTCACCAAACCAACACCATATAATATATCTGATCTTGTACATGTTAAGTACCTCAAACATCCTATCAAGCTTTTGTGGAGTGTAGGATTAATCATCTTGCCTTTATCATTCTTGGATAATTTTACACCACAGTAAATCGGTGTGCTAATAGGATTGCAATCTTTCATCTTGAATCTTTTAACCACTTCTTTTGCATAGTGCTCTTGAGAAAGAAAAATCTTATTTTCTAATTGATTCACTTCTAAACCAAAAAAATAGGATATAAATCTCATGTCAGTCATTTCGAACTCCTTCGCCGTTGCTTGCTGAATTCTTTGATCAATTGTGCAGAATTGCCGGTAAAGATAAGATCATCAACGTATAATAAGACAAGTAATATGTTTCCATCCATCTCTTTGACATAGAGAGCTTATTCGTAGGAGCATTGAACAAAACCATTGGCCTTAAAATATGCATCAATTCTTGAGTTTCAAGCTCTAGGTACTTGCTTCAAACCGTAAAGTGCCTTTTTTAATTTCAATACTTTATCTTCTTGCCCACTTCTGACATAATTTTTGGATTGCTCAATATACACTTCTTCATTTGAGTAGCCATTATGAAAGGCTGATTTGACATCAAATTGAAAAATCTTTCATTTGTTTTGAGCTGCCAAAGAAATCACCAAGCGAATGATCTCCATTCGAGTAACAAGAGCAAAGACCTTCTCATAGTCAATCCCGCCCTTTTGCTTGTAGTCTTTAGCCACAAGTCATACTTTATATTTCTCTACGTCATTTTGTGCATTCTTCTTGACTTTGTAAATCCACTTTACTCCAATCAGTTCAAAGCCTCTTAATAGAGAAGTGAGCTCTCATGTCTCATTCTTCTCTATGACTTTTATCTCTTTATTCATGGCTTTCCTCCACTTCTTATCTTTGATAGCATTTTCAAAAGAAATTATTTATTCATTAGTAAAAAGACAAATAAGATTTAGGAGAGTTGTCACCTCATATAAATCTTGAATGTCCTTTGTCTTTAGTGGTGTTGAACCATCGTCATCCGATGAAGTAGGAGATGAAGGTGGTGTTGCTCTCTAGTTTGCTCCTTGATTTGCTTTTCATCTTGTATCATCACCATGTTAGTGCTCCAATTTCAAATGCCATCTTCTTGAAACTCAACATTTCGGCTTATAATGACTTTCTTCTACTTTGGTTCATAGAGTTTGTAGGCTTTGGATCTTGCATCGTAGCTGATGAAGATGCATGATAAGCTTTTGTCATCTAACTTGCTTCTCCTTTGATCTGGAATATGTGTATAGACTATGCACCCAAATATCTTTAAATGAGAGATATTGGGCTTATAACCACTCCATACTTCTTATAGTGTTATTCCTTTCAAGTTCTTTGTAGGACATCTATTAAGTAAGTAGACCACACAATTGATGGCCTCGCCCCAAAACTCCTTCGATATCTGCTTTGTTTTAAGCATACTTCGGACCATGTTAAGTATAGTCCGATTTTTTCTTTCCACGAAGCCATTTTGTTGAGGTGAGTATGGTGCAGTTAAGAATCTTCAAATGTCATAAGATTTATAAAAAGCTTCAAACTCCTTAGATGTGAATTCTCCTTCATGATCTGATCGCAATGCCTTAATGGTATAGCCACTTTGATTTTCCTCCAAAGCTTTAAACTCTTTGAAAGCTTAAAATGCTTCTGACTTCTTCTTTAAGAGGTACACCCATATTTTTTACTGAAATCATCAATAAAAGTTAGAAAATAACTACGACCTCCAAATGAGCTTGGAGTGATTGGTCCGCAAATGTCGGTATGGATAAGTTGAAGTGGTATTTTTGCTTTATTGTAAGACTTCTTTGGAATGCTTCTCTTTGGGTGTTTGTCAAGAACACACTCCTCACATATATTATTAGGGACATTAATATAGAGCAGCCCCTTCACCATTCTCCTACTTAAAAGAAGCTTTAGAGCACCAAAGTTTACATATTCGAACCGCAAATGCCAAAGCCAAAAAATATCCTTCATACATGCACTTAGACATTTAGCAATAACATGATTTATGTTTCGCACAAACATGTGGTTATTTGTTATAGAAACATGTGTAATCAATTTATTTTATTTTTTTAGATAGAAAGTTTCTTCAGTTGCATATCAAATCCTCTCTCCAAGAGTTGCCCAACACTAAGTATGTTGGTTTTTATATTAGGCATATAATAGATATTGAAAATAAACTGTTGGCTTCCATCTTTGAGTTGAATAAGTATCTTACTAATGCCCTTCACCTTTACCTTGGAAGCATCTCTAAATGAGACATGACTATTCACTGATTCGTCAAGCTCCATGAAAATATCTTTGTGCCCCAACATGTGGTTACTCGTATCGGAATCCAAGTACCATATATTTTGATTGGTAGCTTCTCCTCTTTTTCGTGCTAGTAGAAGCATGTCATGTCCTTCATCTTTTTTCTTAGCATAATTGGCTTTTTCATGAACTTGATTAGATTGATTAGAGTAGCACTCAAAAGAGTAATGCCCAAATTTGTTGCAATTGTAACATTGAACTTGACCCTTGTCATATCTTCGGCCTTTATCTCTTTGTCTTCTTTCTCTACGATTTTAATTGCCTTTTTCAATATTGTTGTGGTCACCACAGCCTCTACCATGACTATAAGCTCCACCTCAATCTCTACTATGACCACATCCTCGACCACGACCGTGGCTTCTTTCACCTTTTGACTCCTTTTTATCATTGACGAAGAGCTTGCTTTATAGAACTTGTTCCAATAGCTCTTGCCTCCTCTTGTTGAATCTTTCTTAATGAGCTTGTAGGGAACCCATAAGCTCGCCTATGGTCATCTCTTTCAAATCCTTTGACTCTTTGATGGCAACCATGATATAGTCGAATTTGACATCCAATGAGTGCAGAATTTTTTTTACTACTCTGGTGTCATCTATAGTTTCACCATTCCTCCTCAATTGATTGACCATGGCTAAGACTCTTATGAAATAATCTGAAATATATTCGGATTCTTTATTTGTAGGGCTTCAAATTCACCTCGAAGAGTTTGAAGGCAAACTTTGTTCACCTTCTTTACTTCTTTATAAGAATTTTGGAGAATCTCTCATGCTTGCTTTGAAGTGGTTGCCACCATGATCTTCTCAAAGGCTGATTCATCTATAGATTGATAGATAAAATATAAGGCTTTCTTATCCCTCTTCCGAGACTCCCTTTGTTGATTAGTGAGAACCACTCCTTCTCTTGGCTCTTGATAGCCTTCTTCTACTAGATCCCAAAGATATTAAGACCTAAGTAGAGCCTTCATTTGCAAGCACCAATTTTCATAATTTATTTTGATGAGACAAGGAAAGGAGGGTCAGAGGAGACTATTGATGGATATTATTGACTCTGATACCACTTTGTTATAGTAGATAGAGGAAGAGAAAAGTATTATGGTATTTCTCACTAAGGAATGAAGAGAATAGAGCTCTTTAGAGGAAGAGAACTTTAGTTTTGTTTGATACTCCTTCCACTCACTTGACACCAAATGGCTAAAGTATATCCCTTTATATAGAGAGTATTATAACCATTTAACTACCCTCTACACAAAATACCAAGAGTCATATTTATGAATGACACTTTGATTTTATACATGGAGAAGAATTCTAAATGCATTTCATAGAAAACATGAAAAATTATTGCTAATAACAAGATAATATTAATACTTTCTCTTGAAACAAGATCTCTTGGGAACATAAAAGATCTCTTTGACCAGCAAATAGCATCTCTTGATTCTATGCACAATTAAGTTTATTTATTTCCAACAGAGTCAGCCAACGTAGAGGCAGCAATATTGACAAGATCCTCAATGACAAGGGTAGCAACATTATTATTCTTTTCTGATTCTTCATCTTTCTGTATTGCTAAGGGATTGGAAAGTATCTTGCCACTTGAACTGCTAACACACCTTTGTTTAGAAGGAGTTGATGGATCGGATGACTTTGGCTTTCTTGGAGCGAACGACTTTGGAGTACAACCCATGGTTATTTTTTGCTTTGAGGCCAACGGTTTGGGCACTAAAGTTGATGGTTCTGCCTTAGATTGGGCATGCCAAATGGGCAATGCCAAAAGAAAAGCTGCTGGGTGAAGTAAAAGGGTCAAGTTACTGAAGAAATGAGCAAAGATAATTATTTTGGACCCCCTCTTATAGCTGGGAGACACTGCCATCTAAAAAAATTGTTGTTATTGCCAGTCAAGAAAATAGCCTGATGAGGGTGACCAAGTCATTGATGATGGAAGTGGAAACAAAGCCTAATCAGGATGACTAAGCCATTCATAGTAGAAGCAATGGGAGCTACAAAGTCAGCGATCCCAAATCTAGCTGACAAGTTAATAATTAGTTCAATGTTTAGCTAGCGTGCATGGAATTATCTATCATAGACCGACCAATCAACATGCCACCCCAACCACTGAGAGGACAATCAAGCAATGCTAGAATACAATAGTAAAGAAAAATTTCTAGTCTTGGGTGCAACTTAGCAGTAGCTAGAAGCATGCATGGCCTAGCTTTCAATGCTCTTTGATAGGATAGTTGCTCTGAGTAGATGTCCCAAGCAATTTAGGACTAGGAGAAAAGAGGGAAGATTACTGTAAGAAGTCTCTAGATAGGGGACTACCTTTGTGGTGAGCCTTAGATATTCATTTGTATCAGTCTCTTGCTGAAACCTAGCAATAGAAAGTTTGTTTCCTTGTCAGTCAATTCAAAATTCCATACTTTATTCTCTTTATAGTCAGACTAAAATCTTTTAGAGGATATTTGTGTAGCATTGTGATCCACTTATCCATAGTTAGCATGAGAATCTTCAATAATCTGGACAATCAAACTCCCAATTCTGTACAAAATTTTCTATAAAAGTTTCTAAAATGATAATGCACACCAGCATATGGCTTTGATTCATACAGCACTTGAGCTAGATGCAATGGTTTTTGTATATTAATTTGGTTGCTCCTTGATCCTGGTGACAAAGATAACTAGTACCATAGGTCTGTGTTTTTGCCTCCATCCATTAAAGGATGCTTGACATCATTGATCGAAGCATACACTCTAGCCCAGCATGATCCCTGACACATTACTTTCTCATCTCAATCTAGAAATTCTAAGAACTCCAATAAAAGACTCTCGACTGTGTCTCCTTGATAAGCTGAAATCAAGTTGTTGCTGCTGATCTATAGCTGAGGCTAAGGCTAATGTCGTCGAGGTGAGTTGAGGTTGGTAAAATGGTTGAGACTCCCGATGTGAAAGGAGGATTTGCAAAAGAAGTCTCTTGCCGCAACTTTTTCTAGCAAGGACTCTCCTATGCTCAAATCAGCTAGGAATCAAAAAATAATAGAAGAGAGAATGAGAGCAAATAAGAGAGTGAGAGGGGCTCAAGGCTTACTTAGGAGTCCCTTACATTCCTCATTTATAGAGGAGGTTGATGGCCGTTAAAGCAACGAACAGGGCCTTTCTCATGTTGATCGCACACATGGTGATTGCGTGATGCGGTTAGGAAGCAGCTAAAATAGGCAACAACAACCAGCTTGGTCGTCTGTTGGTTTTGGGCCCCTCATCTGTCGGATAGCGGATGAATAGGGATTCTGGATGCAACCCCCCCCCAAATATCATGGGCACGTGATCATAGCTTCAAGTCGTTAGTGGCTGAGGTAGCTAGGTTGGTTGTCTCAATCCAAGTTCTCCTCGATCTGGATCGAGGTTGAATGAAATATTTCTTGCATCAGTTGTCCCTTACTTTCGAGTCTGAGCTTATCCTAAGATCACCTCATCAGCCAAACTAGATCCTTGTAATCAATGCATCTCAAGAAATTAACTGATGTGGTAATTTTGAAGTGATATATGATGCAATCTAGATTGGCTAGACAAACCATCACTCCAATCAGGACCATCAGCTATGGTGATTCATGGGAACTCAGTTCGGCCAATACCAACCTGCCATGTGGCAAGATTTGAAGTGTCTAAATAAAGTGTCTCCTGATTAGAGCTGTTCGAGCTTCTATAAATAGGGATCATTTCTTTCTTATTCTTACTGTTTCACTGCTCAAGGGTGTTGCTACTTTGGCAATTTCTGATCAAGCTCTGATGACCTCGAGTGATTTCCGATGTCCTTTCCAACAGCCTTCGACGATCCGACTTTGCTGACATCAGTGCACTTTTGAGGTCCGAACTCTGACTATTTGGTCTGCTTTTTATTCCCCCCCAATCTTTAGATTAGGTATTGTCTTCGAACCCTTGGTGTTTTTTCCAATTCTTTAACCTCTTTCTTTGCCTTCTTCCCTCTTCTCGTCTTATTACTTGTCCTCGTGGAGTTTATCAAGGATAAGTGGGATCGCAGCTTTGGTGGAAAGTTGGTCGTCTCACTATAAACCATCTCAAGGTCAATAGGCTCCACCTTGGACCCAAGAGTCTCCCTTCAAGGATTCAGAGGTTGGGACTGAGGTTGTCTCTGGTCCCCATCGTATTGCATTCATCCTCACCCATGAGGACATGGAGGTGATTTGCCTCCAATACCATGTTCTTCTCAAGTTCTAGTTGGGACCAACCGGTATGAGGGGTCGGGTGATTGACCTCCCCTAGGTCGGCTTGATCTTTATGAGTAAACCCTAAAGGCCAATCTGAGGTTTCTTCTTTCTCCCTTCTTAATCTAGATTTTCAAGCATTTTTCCATCATACCAATCCTTCTCGTGCTGAACTTATGGCGATTCATAATTGCCTTTCTTTCCTTTTGCTTTCTCTTTGAATTCTGACCATCTATTATCCTTTTTTAAGCTTGCTTCACATTGAAGAAACATCCTATGGAAAGGAGATCGGTGGTACATTTCATCTTGGAAGGGATTTGTCTCATCTGAGGTGCTCTTTTCTCCATCCATGGATGGAAGGAGCAATTCCTTTTTGTTTCTACTGAGCAGTCATGGGGATTCAGCATCTCATGGGGCTGGCCTAAGAAGTCAATGAACTGAGCTCCAGGGCTAATAGACACTGACCACTAGTCACTAAAGATTTTATTCGGGTGCATTGCTCCTCTTTTGCAGGAGTTGCTAACCATGTAGACATTATTTAATATTAGCTTAAGTCTTGCTGACCCCTGAGATGAGTCTTCATTGTTGTCTTTTTTAATTTTATTTGGCTTATAGAATTTCTAACCTTTTTTCTTTGAATTTGTAGAAATGAGTTAGGAGGCACTGGAGAAGGTTGGGTAGGCACCCTAAAGGGTAGGGATGACAATGGGTTGGGTTGACCAATACTTGCCTTGCCATAAAACAATCCATACCTATACTCATCCCATACTTGTTTCATGTTAGATTGGGTTGGATATACCTACCTTGTCTTGGATTGGGTTGGGTTGGGCCTTAGCAATCTTGCTCAGATGCTCTTCTTCCCCATAGATCTTTGAAAGAGAGAACGAAATGAAGATCAAAAGAAGCTTATGGGTTGTAGAAGTTGAATAAAGTGAGAACGGATCTAACACCATGGATTTGGTACCATATTCATATGAGAACAATACTCCGTATGTTGAAAATTTTGTAGCTAAAGAAGAGTCATTTTGATTAAATATCCCCAAAACCCACAAAATATCATGCTTCTACCAAGATTAAGCTTTCAAAACCTCAAGGGATAACTCAAACCACCACAACCCACATGAAATCCCATCTGCTTGAGAAAAAAACCAAATCAGAACCCAAGAAACCCCTCCATCGCCCTTAAGTACTCTTCTTCCCATAGATGTCCAAAAAAGAGAAGCAAAAAAAAAAAAAAAAAAAGAAAAAAAGAAAAATCTAAGTCGACAAAGGTCTTGCCTTTTAAGTTTTTTCATCTTTCCTTTTTTTATTTTATTTTTCCAGTGTTTTCCCCCTGTTTGTCCCCTATTTTTCCATCCTCAAGAGCCCCATATGCTTGAGAAAACAAACCAAACTAAAACCCAAGAAATCCCTCCATCTCCCTCAAGTGCTCTCCTTCCCCACAAATCTCCAAAAAAGAGAAGCAAAAATAAAAAGAAAATAAATCAATCTAAGTGGGAAAAAGTTCTTACCTTTTATTTTTGTCTGCCTTTCCTTTGTTTTCTTTGATTTCTCTTATGTTTTCCCTCAATTTTTCCTATGTTTTTACTGATTTTTCCTCTTTTTCTTTCCATCCTCAAGAGTCTCAATATGGTGGGAGGCTTGGAGCGACCAAATGGAGGCCAAAAAGTGATGGGGGTGTTGCAGCATTAGATGGATGAGAGATGAGGTTGAACAGAGATGCATCTAGGGCAAAGAGAGGAGGCATGAGGGTGGGGCAGAGGTTTTATTTTGTATATCAAGTCAGATTTGAGGCAAAACATATCATTACCCACATTCAACTTGAACCTGCTTTGAGTTTTTTTTTTATCTAAAACTCATATCCGGCGCTAAATTTAAATAGGTTGGGTAAAACCTAGCCCATTCGGATCATATCACATCAGGTATCCAATGGTTCGATAAAAAATACCACCCCCGCTAAAGAAAAAGAAGAAGACCACCGATGAGGAAGCTCAGATGGCTTGTTCTGAGCTTGTGATAGCCCAACCAGCCCCTTGCTCCATTAAGGGCCCAAGCTAAGGCACGAGGCTGAGGAGGTCTCCAATTGATCCTAAGGTGGAGGAGTAAGCCCACTTCAGGTTCTCCTTTCTTGGGTGAGGTTACTGACCCCAACTTCTTCCTTATAACTCCTCGAGATAAGGGGGTATGTTGATTCAAAAATTAATTTTGATAAATATAAAATATTTAAATATTTATTTTAGTACTAATGAGTTGTTGAAGTTCATATAAAGAATATTTCAGAAAGTTAAGTTCACTCTCAGGAAGTCTTTAATGAATGCCAAATTAAAGAGGCAAAGAAAGCAGATTGAAGAAGCCACTCATGAAAAATCAAATAGAAAAAATTAAGAGTTGAATCCAAGTTTCAAAGAGTCAACTCTGATATATAATTTTCAAGTGGCATAGCCTATGAGTCAATCTGTAGTTTTGTCCAATCAACTCTCTCAAACAAATAGAGAGTTGGATTTTTTAGCAAGGCCTCGAGTCGACCCCTATTTGATCTTGAGTTGACCCCTGAACAGCTTTGAGTTAACTCTGGATAGTCAAATCGACTCTCTTAGAAAAAATAGAAAGGCATATTTCTTAGATCTGATCTTGAGTCGACCCCTACTTTTATTGAGTCGATTCATAGTCACCTTGAGTTGACTCCTACTTGCTTCGAGTCAACTCAACTGTGATTGATAACTTTAATGACTAGTTTTGTAGAAGTTTTAGAATTATGTAAAACATATCCAACAGCTAGTTTTTGATCTTTAATTGTTAGAAATAGATTTTTGGATGTTTTAAAATATTTTAAAGGCTATCAAACAAAAGGAAGAGCCAATAGAAAAAGTAAAACAAAGAGAAAATCCAAGAAGCATTAAGTGAATATTCAAAAGAGAGTTACTGCCTTTGAAGCACACAAGTAGTTTTCAGGGAATAAAGAGTGCATTAGTTGTCAAGCTTTCTCACATTCTTCAAAAACTTTATCGATATTGTATTTGCTCTTCTAGGAGATTTTCTTTGTTCTTTATATTGTATCCCTATTTTCTACTGTAAACAAGTTTTATTTGGGATTGAAACATAAGGATAGGCCTATCCAAGCTTTGAATTGGAGTGGGTTTATTGTATAAGCCTAAAAGTGGCTTAAGGGAGTAGTTTTGACTGATTTTCACTGAGAAAATCAACTGAATTTTCATCATAAGTTTAAAAAAATAATCAAGCTGTAATCTAGAGAAGATTATAGTAAAATTTCTAAGGGTGGCTTAGGGAGTGAACATAGGTGCTGAGTTTGGTATCGAACCACTATAAAACTTATGTATTTGCTAATAACTTGTTTCTTCTCTTCATAACTTATTATTTGCATCTTCATACATTTGTTATATTGTACAGTTCAGACTCACATGACTTCACTTAGTTTAATTTCTATACACAATAAGTTTTAAATTTTTTAAAAATTCAATTCACCACGCCTCTTGAATTATGTATCTAGATAATAAGTGATATTAGAGCTTGATATTCAATCCTTTTTGATCTAGTGATCAAGAGTCAAAGATCAGATGGTAGTCCAAATTAAAATATCACTTATCAAAGGGCAATTGATAAGTAGACCTCTTTGTTTAATAGCACAAATTACTCTATTAGAAACATGCTTGTGCATTTTCATTCAAGAAATTGATTATGATCTTTGAAGTATTATAATCAATGATCCACACATATCCATAATCATGATAGATGACATGTCACTCCCAAACCCAAAAAGAATTGGGATATTTGGATAAGAATATGGCCTAACTCAATGCAAAGGTCATGAATATTTTTTATTATTCTCTTGATACAAATGAATTCAATAAGATTTTTATTTATATTTGTACCAAGAGAATATGAGATAGATTAGAGATTATCTATGAGGGTACCAATCAAGTTAAAGAATCTAAGATAAATATACTTATTCATAAATATAAATTATTTAAAATAAAATAAAATAAATTAATTATTAAAATATTTACTAGATTAACTAATATTATTAATAATCTTAAAGTTTAGAAGAGTCTTATACTAATAGTGAGCTTGTTTGAAAAATTTTTAGATCACTTTCTAGAGCTTGAAAGACTAAAGTATAGCTATTCAAAAGGCCAAATATTGAAATTTTGTGTCGGGGTATACATGTATGTTTTAAAATTTTTTCTTCTAAATAATACTGTAGAATAGAAGACTAAAATATTTTTTTAATCTACATCATGCATGCATAAAATATAAAATACTGTGATCTACTTTATATGCTGAAATTGAATACATACTGAATTTTATGCTGAAATTGAATATGTGATCAGATCACATACCTGTTTCGCAAATCTTTTCTTCAAATCTAAATCTAGAAGATAGTAGATTCTTTCTTAGCTGCATAAATATCCGACCTCTATGGGTATCCACTTAGGATCAGTCTGGAACAGTCCTCTTTGATATTGATTTTTTTTTTCTAAAAAAATCAGTTTGCGAATCTAAACAAAGCCTAGATCGCGATCAACTCTTTGATCCTTTTCTTGATCTTCTTCTTCTTCTTCTCTTCTTCTCTTGCTTTTTTTTCCTTAATTATGAAGCAATCAAAGTCTGAAAACCAGCAAGTAAAAGGGCACCCAAACACCTTTTGGGCATAGAGAAGTGGGTCTCTCAAACTCCTTAGGCATTGGATCTTCGAAGGAGAAGAGAGGGAGAAGAAAGAGGGGGCGTGGGGACCTTCCAAGGGAGATGTGGGGTGCTAAAATTTAATACTTAGGAGCCTTAGGGAAGGCTCCTTTAAATAAGCATAAGGTTTGAATCTTATTCAAAATCTAAGAATCACTTAATATAAGTCCTACTTGCATTAGGAATCCTTATTCCTTTAGTTATTTGACCTCCTTTAGGAGATCTTTTTGGTGCCAACTATTGGAGACACATGCCACACTGGGCCTAGGGGATGCTCCATGCTGGTCTAACACGTCCTCTAATAGATGGGCATGTCCAACTTGATCAAATCAAGTGGTGCCTAATCAAAACTATCAAGAAAATTAATTAAAGATTTGAACCCTTAATTCATTTGATCCAAAATCCTAGGCACCCAACAATTGGAGCCCAATAAATCTAATTCATTTAGGTTATTAGTAGATAATTAAATTTAAATTAATCTTATCAAATAAGAAATTCAAATGTAAAGAGAAAATTGGGTTTGATCATGTGCTAGCAAGGTTATCCTAAATCCAATAGGATTTTTCTAAATCCAATTGAGATTTCATAAGTCCAATTGCTTATTCTAGATCTAATCTCTTTGTTGTATAACCCCATAGGTTCAATTCTATCTGGTAGTGAGATATACAATGATCTTTATCATAGCTTCATTGAAACTCCTTTCAATAGATCGGAACAGTTTCACTTTAACTCATCAAGGATTGTTGATCTTGAGCAATTCTAATGAGCTCTTACCATCCATCAGTGATACCTCGCAGTATGTGTGGTAACCCAGTAGAACTAAAAAAAAATCTCAAGGTATAGTTCACATATGATTCAGTCTCTCTATCATGAATCCTGACTAGATGGCAGGTCATGAATAAATCATCAAATCCCATCATCAGTCATATGATAGATTTGATCAGTTCAAGTCCAATTACAATCCTCATGAAAATTTTTTTTAATCAATCACACTGCTATGGCCACATACTCTCGGACTTAGCCTCTTAAATCATATAGATCTACTCCTCTCTATCAAGATCAATAGATTCCAAAAAGATACGTACTCTATTCTTATAGTGGATCAATTATCATCAACATCCGCTATAAGGACTCATTGAGACCATATTTATGTATCAGTCAAACTCCAGCAGCCTCACTGAGAGCAGTCAAACCATCGCAGATCAAAAGACCATTTACACAATTACAGCATCGAGACAATCACTAACGATCGATTAGAAATCTAAATGATCTCTTGTATGGTCATGCTCAATACTAGTTGTTCTCTAACAACTACTTGCACTCGTTACTCAGTGTCTCTACACTGTAAATCAGAGACTTATCCACCTTGAAAGAAGCAATCTGTATGTCAATTTTTTTAGATCGATCACCATTCTTATGATGATACTGTGATCGGGAGTATTTAAAAATTATATACATGTCTCTAATTTTTGACACCTTAAGAATATGTATCGAAATATTAATTTTATGGATGATTCAAGGATACATCACACTTGAATAAAAATAAACTTACCCTTTTATTGATCAAATCAATGGATTAAGTATAAAATTATGTCCTAAATTTATTATAATGTATCAACCATATTGGCTTCTAGGATATATATCTAATAATCTCTCACTTGGACTAAAGTCAATTGGCCACTAGTTTAAGTCCCATCTTCTTAAGGTAGACTTCTATCTTTAGCTGGCTCAATTGCTTTGTCAGTGAGTCTGCCACATTATCCACGGAGTCTACTCTTCGCACCTTAATATATTTTTTTTCAAAATAGTCGTATATATCGCTACTCTGTGTGCTTGAATTTTTGGTGAGACCTAGGCTCCTTAGCAAAGGCTATGGCACTCTTGTCTTTGCAGTACATTATCACAGCATCTAATAGTATGACATTCAGTTCTGTAACTAATATTAAAATTAGATTTCATCCTACACATCTATAGTATACTCAACTTTCATTGATCGATTATTTGAAATCTTTCTAACATACCGAACCAATATCGCATAAGAATATACCCTGATATAGACATTCTATCATCAGCATCCATGTATCCTTCCATTCCTAACTCTATCTATTTTTCAAAGACCAGAAATAAATTCTTAGTGCTTTTTAAGTACTTAAGAATATATTCACAGCAATCCAGCACTCCTAATCTAGATTCGATTGATATCTGCTCATGATACTCACAGCAATGACTATATTAGATCGAGTACATAGTATAGCATACTCTTATATCCAAGAGGTAGAAGTTCTCTTTTAGAATTTTTATGTTGAACCCTTTCAGCATCTCCTCTTTGTACTACTTTTGTGATAGGCCTAGCATCTTTTTAGATCTATCTCTATATATTTTTATTCCAAGAATATAAGATGCTTTCTTTAAGTCTTTTATAAAATTTTTTTTGGACAACCATCTTTTGATCGTGGTCAGCATGGAAACACTATTCCCAATGAGGAGAATATCGTCCACATACAATATGAGAAATGTTATTACGCTCCCACTGATCTTTTTGTATATGCAAGGTTCCTCTTCATTCTTGATAAAACTAAATGATTTGATTGCATCATCAAAATAAAAATTTCAACTTCGAGAAGCTTGCTTTAATCCATATATGGACCTTTGCAGCTTGTAGACTTTGTGATCGTCATCATCAGATGTGAAATCCAAAGACTGCTTTATATAGATATCTTTCTCAAGATATCCATTCAGAAAATCAATTTTTACATCCATCTGTTAGATTTTATAATCATAATAAGCTGCAACAGCAAGCAGAGTGTGGATAAATTTTAGCATGGCTATGGACGAAAAAGTTTTCTGATAGTCAATGCCCTCGTGTAGACTATAATCTTTTGCCATGAGTCTGGTTTTATAGGTCTCTACCTTACCATCGATACTTATTTTTTGTTTGTAGATCCATTTACACCCAATGGATACTATACCCTCAGGTGGATCCACTAAGATCCATACTTGGATCGAGTGCATCGAGTCAATCTCTAACTTCATTACATTTAATCATTTTTCAAAATCAATGACAGACATCACCTCATCAAAGGTACTAGGATCATTACCATGACCCTTATCTCCCATAAGGAATATTTTCTTAACTTTCTCCGTAAGTATATCTATGTACCTTTCAGGAGGTTGAAAGATCTTGCTAGATCTACGAGGTGGTAGAGAAACATCAACTACTGGCTCATGAATAATGAATTTCTGAGAATCTATGACTCTTTACTCTTCAAAGACCTTCTCTTCAAGCTTAACTAACCTCTCACTGTCACTATTCTGGATAAATTATTTTTCTAAGAATATGATATTCCGACTCACAATCACATTGTGATCTTATGAAAAGTAGAAGTAGTATCCCATTGATTTTTTTGGATACCCTATAAAATGAGCTAATACAGATCTATCCTTTAATTTATCAGTCATCTATCTTTTGACATAGGTTGGACATCCCCAAGTCTTTAGATAATCTAGACTCGGCTTCTTACTGTGCCATATCTTATATGGTGTGGTAGGAATGAAATTTTGATGGAATCCTATTTAATAGGTGAATTGTAGTTATTAAGGTATATCTCTAAAGATATAATGGTAAATTAGTGAAGCTCATTATGGACCTGACCATATCTAATAGGGTTCTATTCTTCTTTCGGATATCCCGTTCAGCTGAGGTATTTCGAGAGGAGTCTATTGAGAGACTATGCCATTATTCTTAAGATATTTTAAAAATTTTTGACTCAAATATTCACCTCCTCGATCAGATCGAAGAATCTTAATGGGTTTACTTATTTATTTTTCTACTTCATTTCTAAATTTTTTGAATCTTTCAAAGACTTCAGACTTGTATTTTATCAGATACATATAACTGTACCATGATAGATCATCGATAAAGATGATGAAGTAGCTATAACCACCCCTAGCCTGTAAATTAAACGACTCACACACATCGGTGTGTACCAGGACAAGTAACTTGATAGCTCTTTTTCCATGTCCTACAAAGGGTAACTTGATCATTTTTCTTCGAAGACAAGATTCACAAGTTGAGTATATCTCTAGATCAAGAGAGCCAAGGATCCCATCCTTTTTTAGTTTATTTATCTTGCCCTCTCCAATATGACCTAGCCTATGATGTTACAAGTACTTCTGGTTAATTTCATCTTTGGATCTCTTTTAACCTATGGCACTCACTATTTGCTCATTCAAATTCACATTCGCATCAACATGCAAGTGATATAGACTATTAATTAAAGAGCCATATGTAACTAATTTATTTCATAAATAAATAGAATAAAAATTTTTATTAAAATTAAATTCAAAACCATCCTATGCTAGCACAGACACGAAAATTAAATTTTGACTAGCTACAGAAATAAAATAATAGTCTTTTAAATCTTATCTAAATTCTGATGGTAATCGAAGAGGATAGGTGCCAACAGCTTTTGCAGTAATTTTTGTTTCATTGCTGACCTAAAAGATCATGTCACCTTCTCTCAATCTTCTACTTTCTATTAGACCCTGCATTAAGGTGCATATAAGAGCATACAAACCAGAGTCCAATACCCAACTAGAAGTAGAATAAACCATAAGGTTAGATTCAATTACGAGCATACCTTTTGAAGGTTTATCATCTTTTTTGGTCTTTAGACTTTCCAAGTAGAGTGGACAGTTCCTCCTTCAGTGGCCATCAGCATCACAGTGAAAATATTTTTCTTTGCTTCAGCCTTCTTTGAAATATTCCTCTTTGACTTTCTCTCTTTCTTCTACTTCTTAATAGATTTATTCTTTTTCTTCTAACCAGACTTTCTCTTGGCTGAAGAAGTCCGCTCCACAGTGAGAACAGTGCCCCTTGAACTCTTCAAGGTTCCCTTCGTAGTGATCAACATATTGACCAGTTCGAGTATAGTATAATCAAGTTTGTTCATATGAAAAATTATAATAAATTGACTATAAAACTAGTAAGGGATTGAAGGATCAAATCTATCTGTAATTTTTTTTTGCATATCAAGCCCAAGCTTTTCAAGCTCCTCGATGTCCTTGATTACTATCATATAGTACTCATGGACTAACTGTCCCTCGCGCATCTTCAGATTGAAGAATCTCTTGGATACTACAAAGCACGCTGTATGGTTCTGCTCACCATACAACTCTTATAGGTGAGTGATCATAGCTTTGGTAGTGGATGTATGCTTTTGCTGGCTCTATAATTCATTTGTCATGGATGCCGGCGTATAGCACTTGACTCGACTGTCTTCATTTGTCACTTTTCACTATAGTAGGATGGTTTGATAACACTAGGGGTTTCTGATCGAGTACATGACCTAGTTTTTCAGAAGTCAGGATAATCTTGAGATTTTTTAGCCAGTCTTTATAGTTTATTCTAGTCAAATGATTGGATTCAAGTATGCAGGCTAGAGGGTTTTAGGCTGACATTGTTTAACTGCGAGAGTAGAGATTCAAGTTAGACTTTTATACTTTAAATTTATATTTACTCTAGAGATTTTAAGATGCAAACAATGACTCTCACTAATTTTTCGAATCCCTCCACTCTCTGGGTGGGAAACAAAAATCTTGATGTGATAATTGGATTTCTAGTTGGAGCTATGGTCCTATTGATGCCATGTACCTCACTTAATAATTATTGATAACACGCACATCAATGTGTGGATAACTCTTTGTCCAGATATTTTTTTAAATATGTTACAGCGATTTGATCTCTAGGTCATATGGACTCACCTAATAGTTATTAACCACACTTCTTAGTGAAGCTCGACCAACCATTCACAAGTAGGTGCAAGGTCATTATTGAGACTCTCACCTAAACAGTTATTGGGCCTAACCCCATTCTTATCCTGGAATAACTCTTTGCTAATAGAGTGGTTGCATATTTTTGGTGCAACTGAACCACTGTGATCAGCCGAGAACAATCAATACCAATAGCACGCCCGCACATCTACAACAGTGGAAGATCTATAGACTTAATATTTATGGAAAGATTTAGATTTATGTCTCATCTAATTAGTCATTATATGATCAATTTAATTAGCATGGACTAAATCAAACGACCAAGCAACCTTATTCAAGACTCAATCTTCCAAATTGGCCAGATAAGTGGAGATCAGTGAGGATCCCTCTGTTGCTTTCCTTAAATATCAATAAATTGATTAGATCAGTGATTGAAACTAATTAAATAATCACCTTTCGATTACTTATCTTAGACACCAATAGATCAATTGATCCAAATAGGTTAGCTTAGGCGAATCAGGCTCAAGCCATTGAGCCGAATTAGATCCTTAGGTTAATCGATTCTACATATGGGATTTAATTGATTTGATCAACAATAATTGTATTATCTTATAACTTAATTGATTTAACTCTAATCAATATTTGACTCAGTTTGATCAATTACTTAATTTAATTAGATCTATTGTGTTCAAATCAAAAATCCTAGATGCAAGCTAATTACATGATCTAATTTTTAATTTTTTCATGATCAAAACCTTCATACACAAATATAAATTTTAGATTCTAAAATTAAATTTTAGATCTAAATTCTTTACATGAAAGATAAATTTTAAATCATGAAACTAATTTTTAGATTTAACATACAAGCATATATCTCATATATGTATGTAAAATTTAGATCTAAACAAAAATTCAGATCATAACATGATGTCATATATCTCATATACAAATCATGAATCATATTGATAATAATTTTTAGATCTAAATATGCAATTACATATCTCATATACAAATCATAAATCAGATCAAATTAATTTTCAGATTTATGCATACATCTACATATCACATAAACATGAACTAGAAACTGTTCTAGAATAAAATTTAGATCTATGTATATTTTCACATATCAACTATATAATATAAAAATTAAATCTAAAATAAATTTTAGATTTAAAATAATCATCTATATACTCATGTATCAAGAAAAATTAGATTTTAAAATTCTTTTCAAAATATGTATGTCAATTTCATGCATATGAAATCCGTGGCTCTGATACTACTGTTGAAATTTTATGTCAGAGCATACATGTATATTTTAAAAAACTTTTTTCTAAATAATATAATAAAATAAAAGATTAAAATATCTTTTTAATCTATATCATATATGCATAAAATATAGAACACTAGGATCTACTTCATATGCTAAAATTGAACATATACTGAATTTTATACTGAAATTAAATATATGATCAGATCATATATCTGTTTCATAAATTCTTTCTTCAAATCTGGATCTAAAAAATAGTAGATTCTTTCTTAACCGTACAAGTACCCGATCTCTATGGGTATCCACTCAGGATCAGTCTAGAACAGTCCTCTTTGGTATTGATTTTTGTTCTCTAAGAAAAATCAGCCTGTGAATCTGAACGAAGCTTGGATCGTGGTCAACTCTTTGATCCTTTTCTTGATCTTCTTATTCTCTTATTCTCTTACTTTTCTTTTCTTAATTATGAAGCAATCAAAGTTTGAAAACTAGCAAGCAAAGGGGCACCCAAACACCTTTTGGGCATGAAGAAGTGGGACGCCCAAACTCCTTGGGCATTGGATCTTCAAAGGAGAAGAGAGGGAGAAGAAAGAGCGGGCATGGGGACCTTCTAAGGGAGATGTGGGGTGCTGAAATTTAGTACTTAGGAGCCTTAGGAAAGGCCTCTTTAAATAAGCATAAGGTTTGAATCCTATTCAAAACTAAACAACCACTTAATACAAGTCCTACTTGTATTAGGAATCCTTATTCCTTTAGTTATTTGATCTCCTTTGGGAGATCCTTTTGGTGCCAACTATTGGAGCCCTTACACTCACAAATACACATGCCACATGGCGCCTAGGGGATGCTCCATGTTGGCCTAACACATCCTCTAATAGGTGGGCATGCCTAACTTGATCAAATCAAGTGGCACCCAATCAAAACTATCAAGAAAATTAATTAAGGATTTGAACCCTTAATTCATTTGATCCAAGACCCTAGGCACCCAACAATTGAAGTCCAATGAATTTAATTTATTTAGATTATTAGCAGATAATTAAAATTAAATTAATCTTATCAAATAAGAAATTCAAATACAAAAAAAAAATTAGGTTCAACTATGTGCTAGCAAGATTATCCTGAATCCAATAGGATTTCTTTAAACCCAATTAAGACTTCTTAAGCCCAATTGCTTATTTTAAATTTAATCTTTTTATTGTGTGACCCCATAGATTCAATTCTATCTGGTAGTAAGATATACAATGATTTTTATCATAGCATCATTGAAACTCTTTTAAATAGGTCAGAATAGTTTCACTCTAACTCATCAAGGATTGTCGATACTGATAACCCTAATAAGCTCTCACCATCTCTTAATGACACCGAGCAGTATGTAGTGGCAACCTAGTAGAACTGAAAAAGAACCTCAAGGTGTAGTTCATATGTGATTCAGTCCCTCTATCATGAATTCTGACTAGATGGCAGGTCATGGATAAATTATCAAACCTCATTATCAGTCATATGATAGATTCAATCAGCTCAAGTCCAATTACGATCCTTATAATTTTTTTTTTCATTAATCATATTGCTATGGCCACAGACTCTCAAACTTAGCCTCTCAAATCTCATAGGACTACTCTCTATCAAAGTCAATAGATTTTATCTAGATGCGTATCCTACTCCTACAGTGAATCAACTGTCACCAACATCTACTATAAAGACTCATTGAGATTTTATTTATGTGTTAGTCAAACTCCAGTAGTCTCACTGCGAGTAGTCGTACCATCACAGATCAAAGAATCATTCACACAGCTATAGCATCGAGATGATTACTGATGTTTGATTAGAAATCTAAGTGATCTCTTGTATGGTCACGCTCAATACTAGTTATTCTTTAACGACTATCCACACTCGTCGCTCAGTGTCTCTATACTGTAGATCAGAGACTCATCCATCCTGAAGAAAGTGATCTGTACGTCAATCTATCCGGATCGATCACCATCCTCATAATGATACTATGATCGAAAGTATTTAGAAATTATATACATATCTCTAATTCTCAATTTTTTGATAATATATATCAAAATATTAATTTCATGGACGATTTAAGGACACATCACATTTGAATGAAAATAAACTTATTCTTTTATTGATCAAATCAATGAATTAAGTACAAAATTATGTCCTATATTTATTATAATATATCAGTCATATTGGCTTTTAGGACATACATCTAACATCAAAGACCTCAACATTTACTATTAAAAGAACTTCATTCTCTCATGACTCATGAGTTAACCATGAAGCAAAATAATAGAAAGAAAATCAAGTAAAATGAGACCATTGCCATCAAATCTACAATCAAAGATGAGGATGATAGTGAAGGATCGAAAAAATGGAGATGAGGATAAGGATATGACACTCATTACTAAAAAAACCAAAAGGTTCATGAGGAAGAAGAGACTAAACTTCAGAAAAAAGTCTTTGTCAAAAGGTAAACCTAGCAAAGAAAAGAAAAAAAAGAGCAGCCCATGTGCTATGAGTGTAAGAAATTTAGGCACTTCAAAATTGACTATCCTTTTCTTAAGAAAACTTTCAACAAAGTCAAGAAAAAAGCCATGATGGCCACTTGGAGTGATAATAAAGATTCAAGCTCCGATGCTCAAGAAGTAGCAACCCTATGTCTTATGGTACATAAGGAGGAGGTAACTTCTTAAACTAAGGTTGATTTTATACTCGATAAATTGCAAGATTCATTTTATGACCTTCTAGATGAATTTAAAAAGCTTGGTTTGAAAAATAAAGGGCTTAAAAGATGTAGTGATGCTTTGATCAAAGAAAAGAAAAAATGTGTGAAAGAAAGAGATTCTTTACTTCAAGAAAATCAAAATTTGAAGAAGTTGAAAATTTTAACCTATTATTGAAAAATTTAGTTTTAGCTCTGAAAAGCTCCAAATAAATTTGAGTAATCAAAGAGCTATTTTCAACAAAGTTGGACTTGATTTTAACCCCCATAAGAAATAAAAATTTTTAAAAAATTTCTTTATGAAATCTTCATCAATTACATCTGGAAATATTTTTTGTTTTTGCTATGATAAGCTTGGACATAAAGCATATTCATGTGACTTCAAAAAATTGAATAATAACAAAGTTGAAATAGTTTGGGTTTTAAAAAAATTCATTATGACTAATCCTAAATGATCCAAGAAAATTTGGATACCTAAAATTATAATTTAATTTTTTCTTATAGATGTGTCTTGCAGGCAAAAAAAAAAAAGAAGATGGTATCACAATAGTAGCTGCTCAGGGTATATGATGGATGATAGATCATAATTTGTTATCCTTAAAGCTAAGGAAGGGTGGTAACCTTTGGCAACAATGGCAACTAATACATCATTAGAATTGATAACATTTATATCATTCCTTTTACTTACATTGAGAATATATTATTAGTAGATGATTTAAAATATAACTTGCTTGATATTAGTCAACTTTGTTAGGATTTGATGCCTCAAGATTCAGCCCACATTGAGTCCACAGTGAGGTTCACGGCGAAAAACAGAGTCCAACGAGACCAAGATCACCCGAAACGGAGCTCGGATGGAGGAGATATGAGCTTTTGAAGTCGGCACAAGATTCGAGGTGGCGGAGGACAGCCGGCGATTGGCGGCGGGTGGCAACGGTGCGGCCGCAGGCGGCGACGCACGGGACGAGTGACCCAGGCCCGTGCGGGATGCGTGACCCATGCGGGTGGGCGGCCCAGGCGGGCGCGCGGCCCAGGCACGCACAGGAGCGGGCCGGCCCAGGCCCAGCGGCCTGCTGGCCCTTTGCCCCGGTCCACTGTGGACCGGGTGGTCCACCGTGGACCGGGCGATCCACGGCTGGGCCTGTGGACCGCGCGGGCATTTCTCAGGCATTTCATGCGGTCCACGGCACTATTCCATAGACCGGTCACGATCGGAGGGCGTGGGTTGATCTGTTTTTTTGATCTGACGGTTCAGAACCTGATTTGGGTTGATTAAGGACTCTTAAACCTAATCTAATTGGGTTTTAACCCTTTAAAAGGGCCTGTGCGTGATACAGAGAGCAGGCGGTTCAGTTTTTTCTGCTGAGACCGTGCGAAACCCGAGAAGAGGAAGAAGAGAGAGGCGGAAGCGCTGAGAGAGAAGGAGCAGGAGGCTCCTGGACAGCGGTCGCCAGGCACTTTAGGGGTTCAGGGGGTCTTCCAAGAGAGAGAGAGAGCTTTTGTGAGGGAAACTTCTAGTGAGAGAGAATTGGGTGTACAAGGGTTGAGGGTGAGGTCTCCTATTGTAAAATTTTCTTTTTCTTAGTGAAGTTTGCATGCCCCGTGGAGGCGAGCCCTTTTGTGGCTGATCCACATATTTTTTCTTTTTATTTTGTTTCTTCTTTCTTCCTGCTGCATCGCGTGGTACTGAAAGGATCTTGGGAGGTGGTGTCCTGGCCAGACATCCACCCAACAAGTGGTATCAGAGTAAGACAGTAGAATGACGCAGATTGCAGCGGTGGTGAGCAAGACTGAAGATGGAGAAGACAGGAACAATCAAGATGGAGATCAACAAGTTCGATGGTAAGAGCAATTTCTCCTTGTGGCAGGCAAGGGTGAAGGACGTGCTCATCCAACAGGGGTTGATCGATGCTCTCTTGTGCGATGAGAAGCCGACCACCATGGAGGTACGGGATTGAAAATGGCTACAGATGCAGGTGGTGAGTACCATCCGCATGTACTTGGCGGATGAGGTGGTGATCCATGTGCTGAGCGAGACTTCTCCGACGATACTGTGGTCGAAGCTCGAGGAGTTGTACATGGCGAAGTCTCTCACCAATACACTTTTCCTCTGGAGGCAGTTTTACCAACTGCAGATGACTGAGGGATAGAGCGTGCAGGAGTATCTCAGCCACTTCCAGAAGATCCTCACCGACCTCCTCAGCATTGGCGAGAACGTTGAGGAGAAGACCAGGGTGCTGGTTTTGCTGGCGTCGCTTCTCCTTTCGTACGAGTCCTTAGTGACTGCTCTTCTAGTGGGGAAGAGCACTATCAAGATGAATGAGGTCACCGCGGCGATACTCCACAATGAGGTTCTCAGGAGGGAGAATACAGCTTCGAGCTCAGGTGGCGGTAGCTCAGCTTTGGTGGCTTCTGAAGGAGCAGGAGGCGATAGACGGAGCGACAGGAGATCGCAACGAGGGCGGTCTAACTCCAGGAGGAACTTGAGCAAAATCAGGTGTTACCGGTGTGAGGAGTTGGGGCATCTAGCCAGAGATTGCCCTCAACTTAAAAATCGGACGGTGGCTGCTGTAGCGACGGCCGGCAGCGATTTAGATGGAGATGTCCTGGAGATATCTGATGAGGTATCTACTTCTTTCCAGCAGTGGATATTAGATTCTGCATGCCCCTATCATGTGTGTTGCAGAGAAGAGCAGTTTGACTCCCTGGAGAACAGTGAGGGCACTGTATATCTGCCGGATGGATCAAGCTGTGCGATCAGAGGCATTGGGACGGTCAGCTGGAGGACACATGACGGTGCAGTGAGGAGATTGGGGGAGATCCGATACATACCCGATTTCAGGCAGAATCTTATCTCACTTAGCAGACAAGATTCAAGAGGCTACAGGACGGTAGCTAGTGGAGGAATCCTGAGGGTGCTATGCGGCAATAGGATTGTGTTGGAGGGGAAGAAGGAGAGCAGAGGACATTATTACCTGGCAGGGAGTCCAGTGCGAGGTGGAGCTTCGGGAGCCAGGCAGAGCCCAGAGCGAGGTGGAGCTCCAGGAGGCAGATCGGGCACGAGACAGGAGACTCGGAAGGACGAGAGGTGATGTCGCAAGGTGAGATTCCTATTACCATAGGATGATGCCCCGAGCAGATCTCAAATCAGGAGGAGCACATCATACGACGGAGATAGGATCGAGCAGCCTGGCTCGACTCTCATGTTTGCCCATCCATGATCAGCAGGCGATTGCCCCAGGGCATGGGGGCGAGGAGATCCAGAAGCTCTCGGAGTTTGGAGGAGGCCGAATATCGAGTCGAGATGGAGATTGTTAGGATTTGATACTTCAAGATTCAGCCCATATTGAGCCCACGATGAGATTCGTGGTGAAAAATAGAGTCCAACGAGATTAAAATCATCCGAAATGGAGCTCGGATGGAGGAGATACGAGCTTTTGAAGTCGGTACGAGATTCGAGGCGGTAGAGGACCGCCGGCGACCGGCGGCGGGCGGCAGCGGCACGCGGGATGTGCGACCCATGCGGGCGGGCGGCCCAGGCAGGCGCACGGCCCAGCCGAGCGCGTGGCCCAGGCGCGCACAGGCCCACGCGCGGGAGCGGGCCTGCCCAGGCCCAGCGGCCTGCTGGCCCTTTGCCCCGGTCCACCATGGACCGAGCGGTCCACGGCTAGGCCTGTGGACCGCTTGGGCATTTTCCACGCATTTCATGCGGTCCACGACACTATTCCATGGACCGATCGCGATCGGAGGGCGTGGGTTGATCTATTTTTTTGATCCGACGGTTCAGAACCTGATTTGGGTTGATTAAGGACTCTTAAACCTAATCTAATTGGGTTTTAACCCTTTAAAAGGGCCTGTGCGTGAAACAGAGAGCAGGCGGTTCGGTTTTTTCTGTTGAGGCCATGCGGAACCCTAGAAGAGGAAGAAGAGAGAGGCGGAAGCGCTGAGAGAGAAGGAGCAGGAGGTTCCTAGACAGCGGTCGCCAGGCACTTCAAGGGTTCAGGGGGTCTTCCAAGAGAGAAAGAGCTTTTGTGAGGGAAACTTCTAGTGAGAGAAAATTGGGTGTACAAGGGTTGAGGGTGAGGTCTCCTCTTATAAATTTTTTTTTTTCATAGTGAAGTTTGCATGCCCCGTGGAGGCGAGCCCTTTTGTGACTGATCTACGTATTTTTTCTTTTTGTTTTGTTTCTTCTTTCTTCCTACTGCATCGTATGGTACTGAAAGGATCTTGCGAGGTGGTGTCCTGGCCAGACATCCACCCAACAAACTTTGCAATAAAGATTTTAGAGTTATTTTTGAATCTTTGATGTGCATTATTTCTAGTCCCAATGACGATGGTATTATGCTCATTGGATATAGACATAGTAATATCTACATAGTTGATCTAGTGATCTCCTCATGAAGAATGGTCAATATCTAGTTGCAATAGATATCAAAGTTAATAAGATTAGTTGGTTGCAATATCGTAGATTAGGTCATGTAAAGATTTAATTTCTAAAAGACTTGCCAAAGATGAATTTCAAAAAAAAAAAATTTATGATGTATATCAATTTGTAAAACAAACTAGAAGTTTCTTCAAATCAAAAAATCTTATTTCAATTTATAGACTTTTTGAATTTATTCATATGGATTTATTTGGACCTACCAGGACTATAAGCCTAGAGAAAAAAGATATGAACTTATAATAGTTGATGATTTCTCTTATTTTATTTGGATTTTATTTTTGGCTCAAAAAGATGAATCTTTTTCTATATTTTCAAGGCTTTATCATAAAGTTTCAAATGAAAAAAATTTTATCATTATTTGTATCAGAAGTAATTATGAAACTGAATTTGAAAATTAATATTTGAAAATTTTTATAGTAAAAAAAATTGAATATAACTTTTTTACACCTAAGACACCTCAAAGCTTTATCGTAAAGTTTTAAATGAAAAGAATTCTACTATTATTTATATCAAAAATGATTATAGAACTGAATTTAAAAATCAATAATTTAAAAATTTTTATAATAAAAAATTGAATATAACTTTTTTGTATCTAAAATATCTCAATAAAATAGGATAGTAGAAAGAAAAATAGGACTGTAGAAGAAATGACCCATACTATGTTATGCAAAAATGACCTTCCAAGATGCTTTTGAACAAAAGTAATTACTATAGCATGTTTTATTTTAAATCATATTTTGATCCGATCAATTTTAAAAAAAATTTCTTATGAGCTTTGAGAAGGAAGAAAGTCAAATATTTGTTATTTTCATATTTTTGGATGCTGATGTTTTATTTTAAGTAATGAAAAAGATAAATTTGATATCAAATCGGATGAAAATATTCTTTTAGGATATTCATCATCTAGCAAGACATATAGAATCTTAAATAAGAGAATATTGGTTATTGAAGAATCTATTTATATGGTATTTGATGAAACTAATGACACATCTTTAAGAAAGAAAAATATTGTTGATGATGATGTAAAAATCTTAGTTAAAGCTACTGAAGAAGTCTGTAGGTTGAAGGAATAACTACAAGCCTCCAAGGTTGAGAGTACTTGGTCTCAAAGCGGCACGAGGATGCCCTGGCTAAGTTTGGTTCAGAGTCATATTTGCTGGGGCTCGTTGAATGCCGAGCCAAGGTTGAGAGGCTTTTCCCTTATCTTGACCTCAACACCCTAGATGTCAATGTTCAAATCGATCTCTCGTGTCTACCAAGAAAGCCCCATCAGCCACCAAGGATGCCTCCACTAAGCCAACTAATGATACACCCCCTACCAACTGACGATTGCTATGCCAATTAATGCCTAGGCCTTGGTGGCCTTCTACTTTTATGTGGTGTCTCTTTATGCTTAGATTGGCCCAGCTAATTTTGTAACTGACATTGCTAATCTTAATGTATAATACCGAGCTACCCTTTATTGGTATGCTACCATCCGTACCTATGTGTGCTCCCTTATTTCTTGAAGTAGGTCCAAGTTCGCATGTAGATGCTTTGAATTACTCTGCTCATTGAAGCTTTTGACCCAAGATGAAGGGGAGGCAAATCTCAAGTGGAATGATAGCTTTCATTCCCAATGCCAAGCTGAAGGGTGTCTCCCCGGTAGGTATATACTGTATTGTTCAGTACGCCCAAAATAATATTGATAAGGCTAGACATCTCATTCTTAAACCCATGGATGGAGAAAATAATAGCATTAGCCATGATTATTCACCTCTTGAATCACCAAAATAAGAATCCATATTTACACCATCACACAACGAATTACTGAAAGCTTTTCAACCATGCCGAGCTATGAACACAGAAATTATCAATAATCAAGTTGTTGCTCCAAAAATCATGCTCCGAATAAATCTAATTGAAGTTGCAACCCTCTTGACCAATCTTCAAGCCTATGGCTCTGATATCATATAGAATCACAAACACATGGGCGCCATCAATCTTAAAATCTATAGCTTTGATGCCATATAGAATGACATGCTATCCAGAGCAGATCGACCATGCTATTTCAAGATCCAAAACAAACACCAAACATAAAAAAAAATATTTATAGAGTGTTGCGAGTAGAAATATTATGAAAGAAAAATTTGGAAACGAAACATAAATTTATTCAAAAAAAAATAAAGGTCAAAATAATAAGTTTGGTTCTCCTCGTAAAGACATCTCAAAAAAGAGATTTCACACATAAAAAAAAAATCTCCTTTTCTCTTTCTTCCCATGCCCTTTTCCACACACAAAAAAGATGTTAAAAATCTCTTTAGGACTCATTTGGATCGTGAAAAAAACTTTTCTTTTTAGAAAGTAATTTTCTAGGAAGTTATTTCATAAGAATAAGATTTTGATATGTTTGATTAACTATAGAAAAGTAATTTATTGTAGAATAACTTATGTTAAATTGAGCACCTATTTGTCTAAAAAATTTATGTAGAATACCTATTGTACCCTTAATAGATATAAGACCATGCTAATTTGCTCCTAAACTTTATATAAATAATAATATTATATTTATATTAATATAAATATAATATTAATATATTATAATATAATATTAGATCATAATAAATTATTATATTAATATAATACTAATATATTAGTATTATATTAATATAATATTAATATTTTAATATAATAAATTTATTAATATAGATATAAATATAATATTATATAAATATAAATATTTATAATATTATAAATATTATAATATTAATATTAGTATCACTATTCAGTATTTTATTCTAATTGTTCAATGATATTTTGCAAAATTCTAACCATAGACCTTAAGAGGATATTTTTGAAAAAAAAAAAGTATCATCAATTTTTATCTTGTAGAAAGTTTCAAAATCTACCTCCCTCGTGAGTTTTTATTTTTCATAAAATGTGAAAAGTATCTTTCCATAGAAAGAGATTTTTTCATTCTTTCTCCTCTTAAAACTCTAATTAAATAAGAGATCCTCTCTTTACTTCTCAGAAATTGCCTCTTTCTCCCTCCACTTTTCATAAACCAAATTAGTCCTTAAATAGAGTATCATATGGATGAGATATTTGACTCTTAGTGGAACTCAAAAATCAAAATCCATTAAAATATAAACTCCAAAAACTCATATAAAGAAATAATTTAATAGAGTCCCAAAATCATTAAAACTAATGATCAACTCAAAATAGAATCCTAATTGGATTAGGACTTGGAAATGTATTGGAATTTTCATAGGTGCTGGTGCATATAGATTTCAAAATTCTTTTAAAAAACAACGCAGTGAAATAATAGATTAAAATTTCTTTTAATCTAGAACATACATATATATGATCAAAGCACCTAAGGATTTTTTTCACATGCAGAAAATAATATATGCAGATTTTTAATCTAAAATTAGAAATGTGTGATCAAATTACATACCTGTTTTGCTTTTTTTTTCTCAAATCTAGATTTGAAAGATGAATAGATTCTATTTTAGCCGCACAAGTACTCAACCTCTATGGGTATCCATACAGAAATAACTTGGATTGCTCCTCTTTTTCTTCTTTACATGCAATTGATCAACTCTTGATCAGTCTTTCTTCTTCCTTGACTCTATTTGATGTAGAATAATCAACCACCAAAGGATATGGCATGGAGAAGATGAACCACCCAACACCTTGGGCATGTGGAAACTTGGACGGCCCAACCCTTGGCCGTATGAGAAAGAGAGGGAGAGAGAGGAGGCATGGAGGCTTGGTGGAGATCTCTTGATGGCTTGGTTGTTATTTTTAAAGGCTAAGAGGGGGTCCTCTTATATAGGGCTTTAATTAGAGTCCAAACCAAACTTTAATTTTTATTTAAAGAGAAGTCCTAATCTCATTAGGATTCTTTTTTTTAAACCCTTAGGCATTCCTTATCTCATAAGAAAAAGGGATGAGGGGCAAACTATTGGCCCTCTAGAATTCCTCACACCACAAGGAGATGGGCGTGCGCCCCTCTCATGCTATCCAATAGCCCACACCCAAATCAGATTTAAGGAAGGCATGGTCCCTCTACTTCATCCACATATGGTGCACCCAATTTCATCAAATCAAATAGCGCAATAAAGGCTTGATCCAAAGCATGTTGGTGCCTAACAATTGAGCCCCTTGAATCTAAATCCAAATCCAATTTGGATTAGGTCTAATGCATGTAACTAACTTGATCTAATCCTTATCAAATAAAGAATCTAAGTCTAAAGAGGAATTAGATTTAACCATGTGCTACCAAGGCTTTCCTAAATCCAATAAGATTTCACTAAATTCTAATTCAATTAGGACTTCACAAGTCCAATTGGTCAATCCAAATTAGTTTTCTTGTTTGTGTGACCTCATAGATTTAATTCTATCTGGTAGTGAGATATATACCATGATCTCTATCATAGTATCATTAAAATTTTTTTCAATAGATCAGAACAATTCCACTCTTACTCAATAAGAATCGTCGATCCAGATCGAATAATCCTAGTAAGCTCTCACATTTCACCAGTGATACCTAGCAGTATGTAGTGACAATCTAGCAGAACCAAATAAAGGACCTCTAGATGTAGTTTTTATGTGATTTAGTCTCTCTATCATGATTTTCGATTTGATGATAGGTCATGGATAAATCGTCAAACCTCAACATCAGTTATAGGATAGATTCAATTAGCTTAAGTCCAATAGTGATTCACATAGAAACTCTTTTTCATTAATCACACTGCTGTGGCCACAGACTTAAGGACTTAGCCTCTTAAATCTCATAGGACTACTCCTTTCTATCAAAATTGATAGATCCCATCTAGATGTATACCCTGCTCCTATAGTAGACCAACTGTTGCCAATATACATATACTACAAAGACTCGTATAGCTAAAGGTAATATTTCTGTATAGTCAAACTCCAGCAACTTCACTGTGAGTAGCCGTGGCACTGCAGGTCAAAGGACTACTCACACAACTATAGCATTGCGATGAGCACTGACGATTGAATAAAAATTCATATGATCTCTCCTGTGGTCATGTTCAGTACTAGTTATTTTCTAAAAACTACCTGCACTTATCATTCTATATCTCTATACTTAGACTAGAGATTCATCTACCCCGAAGAAATCGATCTGTATGCCGGTCTATCCAGATTGATCACTGTTCTCATGATGATACTATGATTAGGAGTAATTTATGAATTAATTATACATACCTTTAATTCTCAACTCTTGAGAATATATATCATAAGCATTAATTCTTTAAACAATTCTAGGACACATCACACTTGAATGATAAATAAAAACTATCTTTTTATTGATCAAATCAATATTTTAAGTATAAATTTTATGTCCTAAAAAAATACAATGTATCTATCATACTAACTTCTAAGACATACATCTAACAAAATGATCTTAACAGCTCTTACCCTATCGATGGCTACAACACTGGCAAGCACTGGCTTGATAGTAAGAGCTAGGTTAGGACCCTATCTTTTAATTGAAAGAAAGATTCACATTCCTTCACACAAATCCATCATTGGATAACCCACCACACAAATCTCAAAGCACTATGAACCCCATCATTCATCTAGCTGCAATATCTCAAAACAACTAGTGGATGATTTAGTGATGGATTTGCATGAAGGAAGGTGAATCCTTCTTTCAGGCAAAGATACACTCCTCCCCCTTCAATAGCATAAGGTTGGTTCACACCCAGGCTTGGTTTTGGGCTGGCTTTGGATTTCATTTTATGCTGTTTTCAGATACAATCTAGGCTCAGGCATTAGGTTGATAGATCCTAATTTGGCCAAGCATTAACTTGACAACCTTACCCAAAATTTTTTTGGGCCCTATTTTTATGTACACACCTTGCCCGAACTTATTTGGGCCTACATCATGTCTCGACCAAAAGCCAACCAGGGTCAACGAGTCTTAGGACAGTCTGAGCCCACTTCTAGCCTTAAGAATAGGCCTATTTTTTTTCAAGTAGTTTAGATATGGGATTTTTATTTATACTTTCTTGTTGATCTCTTTATTGCTTCGGACTAGGGATATGACATGGTCTTAGATGAGCCATATCAAACCACTTGTGTATACTAAAGTTCAGAAATATTCAAATTTTGATAATTTGGGGTGTCTTTTTTTTTTTTTTTTGATTTTTGGGTGGGGTGGGGGTGGGTTGGGGGTGGGCCAATTAAGATAAACTAATATATATCTTGGTTTACCTTGGCAGTGCAATAATTCATTGTTCAAGAAAAATTGATTTGCTTGTCTTTTTTGATAACTGAGATATATTGGCTGAGATATCAAAATTACTATACAGTTGAAATTAGAATTAAAATTGTAAATTATTTTTCTTTAGTAATATTTATATATAATATATATATTATGAAATGATAAATATAAAATAAAAAAAAAATTATAAAGCAACAATTTAAATTCTAGTCAAGCATCCTACATAGCATTGGTGGGACACCTTCCTAAGTGTAACTTGTCCCAACCCTCTTTTTAGTGTCCCATTTAGCACATCATGAGACATTCTAGCCCAATAGTGCTGGATGGCAGCACTTTCCATTCCATGGAAAAATGGTGGTAGTCTTATCCCACATGATTTGAGCAGTTGCCACAAAATGATTGTTCTATACATAATGGTTGTTCTATACACAAAATGATTGTTCTATACATAATACACGGTGAATATAGATAATGGTATGAAATTAATTATATAATAAATTCTAACATAAAAAATAAAATTAAATTAGTGATGATGAACATTATAAAATAACAAAATTTGACAGGTACAATAGCATGATTAATCTAAATTTTACGAAAACATTAAATGTACAATAAATTATGTAGATAGTAAAATGGAGACTAACTATTACAATATTAATATTAAATAATGATGGGTAATGTATTAGTTATATATTGAGATACATATATAATATTATTTTTCTATATAATTGTATGTAAGTATTCAAACTATGATAAATTTAGAATTAGTCCGTATGATTAAAATAAAACTTTAATTTCCATCAAATATAATTATTTTAACTTATAATTATTAATGATTATGAAATGTTAGAAAAAGTTGCATTTTCTTTCAGTCAAGCATAGATAGAAAGACATGCAAGTACATAATAAAGAGCAACATAGACTTTACAAGATCATATAACTATAATTATAAGTAACTATCACACAAATAAGCAAATTACATCATCTTGATCTTGAATTAATTATGATTTGTCTTGTAATGTTTGGTTGTGCATGGCCGTATTTTTTGTGTGTTTTTTTTCATCTATAGGTGACACACTCATGCCGCGTGTGCTTCATATATTGGACTAGGTTCTAATAGGATGTTGATCCAGCCATTACCATCTAACACTCCAATGTTGTAGATATATTAGGAACTCATCCGGCAAAGGAGTCTGTGCATTGAAGCACCCCAAAGATAGAAATAACCTTTTGCAAACATTTATCAAACTTCACGTTCCTATATCATTGTTCTTTAGGTTACTAAAGCATTGGGCTGGACATGGCTTTGCATCAGACCCTCGTAGGAGCCCAACCAAGCGAAGACCACCCTGTGGTATTAATCCAGAGACTCCGAGCTCCCCCTTTGAAACCATCACGGTAGTCCCAGTGCAGTGATTCAGTCAGTTAAATCAAAGTACAGGAACGAGTTCATTCAGTCCTCAAACTGATCAAAACCAAAGACTTCTCCCGACTGAACCAGTCCTTCAGAATGGCTCTTCCATGTTTCCCTTTCAAATGGGCAACGCGCTTTGGTCAACCCCCGTATCCCAAAGGCTTGGGCATCCACATCAAAGTTTGAAACATGGTAGCTTTCTGGACCCAACTGTCACGAATCACGTGGTTCCTGGCGGTAAAATCTGAACACAGCTCTCCAACGTTCCTGTGGTACATGTTCCACGCATCTATTCTGCCATTGACTTTACAAACATTTAAAAAGAAAAAGACTTCGTGCGGAGCTTGGACCACGTCCGGTCTAACAAAAGAAGGGGAAAACACTGTTTACTCTTCAAACATGCATCAAGATGTGAACCATGCATGTATATATTTGATAGGTCCTGTCTCTCCTACCTCATTCCATCGTCGAACAACGATCTCTACCTTCCTCCTATCTTACATTCCACAAGTAGGAAATCTATCAAGGGCGTCACTTCTTGAACTCTTCGACATCATTCCATCATCAAACTAGCTGCAATCTCTAGCTTTCCTTCTATCTTACAATCCCCAAGAAGGAAATCTATCGAGGGCATCTCTTCTTTGATAATACATAAAATGGCTGCGCGCTCA